>NC_056732.1:1279724081-1279864081 GCF_019279795.1 Protopterus annectens | reverse complement strand
TAGATAAGTAGCTGGTGAACCAATTCAAGGAAGAAGGGGATAGGTTAAGTTTAGAGAGTTTAGTTAAAAGCAGGCTATGAGAGATAGTATCGAAGGCTTTAGAAAGGTCTAGTAGAAGGGTGGAAACAATAAGGCCAGAATCCCGGGCTTTATTAATAGTTTCAAGGAAGGAGAGAAGGGCAGTCATAGTACTATGATTTGGCCTGAATCCATGTTGTGTGGGTGTTAGAAGCTGTTTAACTAAGAGGTGTGGAAGAAGTTGTTGTATGCATTTTTCTAAGAGTTCAGAGATAGGAGACAGGATAGCAATGGGACGGAAGTTGGTAACATTATTATTGTTGCCTCCTTTATGTAATGGTATAATGAAGGCCTTTTTCCAAATTTTGGGTACTATGCATTCCTGGATTGAACGGTTAATTAGAATGCTAATGGGGTAGGTGACTGCTTCAGCGGCTAGACTGAGAAAATAAGCAGGGATATCATCTGGAGCATTGGAGCATGGCTTCAATTTCTGAAGGAGTTTTTTTATAGTAAAAGTGGGAATTGGTTTTAATGAGAAGAGAGGACACTGGGAAGTGTGGGAAGTAGGGGAAGGAGATGGAGAGGGGTGAGTGATAGTAGAAGAAGGGGTAAAGGATTGTGAGTTAGTGGGGGAGAGTGAAGGAGTGGTGGAAGAACAGGGAAGAGTAATGGTAGAGGAGGGAGGAGGTGATGTGGAGATTGTGGTGGTATTAGAGAAAGAAGAAGTAAGTTTAGAGATAGAGTCAATGAAAAAAGTGTTAAATTGGGTTGCTAAGTCAGTGTCAGTAGCATTTGGGTCAGGGGAGGGGGTGTCTAGTTTGCCGGGGTTAAGGAGAGTGGAGATACCTTTCCAGAATTTCTGAGGGTTAGTTTTGTTGTTGTTTTGTAGTGTGGAAAAAAAGTTTTGTCGGTCGGAAATGATGAGTTTTTTTACTTTATTTCGAAGTGTTTTGTATTCAAGAAGGGTGAGGGGGGACCTGTTTTTTAGGTAGAGAGCCCAGGCTTTATCTCTTTGCCTCATAATAGTTAGTGTGTTTTTAGTAAGCCAAGCGGCTGTTTTAGTTTTTATTCTCTTTGTCCGTATGGGAGCATGGTGGTCTAGAATTTTTAGGAATAAGGTGTTAAAGTGAGCAACTGTGTTGTCGAGAGGTAATGTTTTTAGACAGTTCCAGTTTATAGCTTTTAGGGAGTTAGTGAAGGATGTTGTGTTAAAGTTTTTTTGGTTACGTACGGTAATATAGTTGTGGGAACGATATAAGGATAAATGGAGTCGGTATGTAAAGATGGGAAGATGGTCACTAAGAGGATCTGGAAGAGTACCCCTGTCAGAGAAGTATTGAGGATGTGAGTCTAGAATCCAGTCAAAATACTGCCACTGGAGGGGTTTTTTGAGGGATGTGTTATAGAGTTAATTAGTTGTGAAAAGTTGTAGAGGTTGATGTTGAGTGGATTTGTAGGAGATTGAATGGAAGCCCAGTTAATATTCACATCTCCTAGGATTATTGTTTCATTACTGATGTTGGTGGAGAGCCAGGAGAGGATGTGTTCAAGAGTAGAAATATTATCCCCTGGGGGGATGTAGAGGGAAGCTATACAATATCCAGGGAATTGTTATGGCTAGGCTTGTATAGGGCCTTGGGCCGGCAGCCTAGTACCAACCTATGAACCTATTAACCTAAAATATGTGTAGATCCTACAAAGCCACTTTCTCATATAGCACTGTATCTTTTAAAACCTGAGGCAGAAAAGGAAATCAAACCTACAATTGAATCTGTGCTCCAGCAGGGAATTATTCCAAAAATGCATAGTTGCTGTAATACTCCCATTCTCCTAGTTAAAAGGCCAGGCAAAGATACATATAGGTTTGTGCAGGACATAAGAGCAGTAAATTAGACTGTCATGCCTTCATATCCCGTAGTGCTAAACCTAACGACTATATTAAGTTGCATACCACTGTAGGCTACTTAATTTTCTGTAGTAGATTTATGGTCAGCTTTTTTTCTGTTCCTATTTATCCATATAGTCAATATTTATTTGTCTTTAATATATGGGGGAATGCAATTTATGTAACAACGACTGCCACACGGGTTTGTTGACACTCTCTCAATCTTTCCAAAACTTTTAAAGCAGGCCCTTAAAGAAATCTGGTTTCCACACAAATCTCTGTTGGTCCAATATGTAGATGATTTACATATAGCTTCAGACACACTAACACATTGTCAGCAGGACACCATACATTTACTGACTGAATTAGCAAAAAAGGGATCCAAAGTATAAAAGAAAAACTTCAGACACAGTCACCTAAAGTAAAGTACTTAGGACATTTAATCTCACATGGAGAGAAGCATCTCCTGCCTTCACATGTTGAAGCTATTATAAAAGCACCTTGTCCTTTACTCAAAAGCAGCTATGAGCTTTTTTTATGTTTCACTGGATACTGTATGAAGTAGATATCAAATTATGTAGAAATTGCTAGACCTTCGATTGACATGCTCAAACAAGACATACCAGAGCCATTGCCCTGGAAAGAAAAGGAAGAAAATGTGTTTACTTTCTTAAAACGAGTCCTTGCTACAGCCCCAGCCTTAGGAAACCCAGATTACAAGAAACATTCGACTTTGTTCTGTCATGAAAAGGGGTGTATGCAGCAGGGCACTAGTTCAAAATCATGCTAATGAATTTAGACCTATTGTATACTGCAGTTCATTGTTACATCCAGTGGCCAGAGGATTACTGGGCCGCCTGCAGGCAGTAGTAGCAGTAGTTGCACTGATGGTGGACCAATCTGCAGCATTAGTCCTAAGACACAAACTTACAGTTGCAGTTACTGAAATTTAAAATGCAGTATCTCTCAACTGCAAGGGTAACTAATTATGAGCTGCTGCTAATTTCAAACCCTTCAATCATCATTGAGCAATGCCAGGTACTGAACACAGCATCTCTCTTGCCCATGAAAGGTGATGGTGAACCACATGATTCTATAATTGTGACTAATCATGTGCCTTCTCCTAGACTTGATTTGAGAGATACTTCAGTGGACAATGCAGAAATGGAACTGTTCATGGACAGATTCTGTGGAAGAGACAGAAATGAAATTCTTACAGCAGGCATAGCTGTGTTTACTGAAAATTTATTTTATTTTTTTATCATTTGTTGACAAGGAAAGTCTGACTAGGACATATGCTATTTTCCACACAGGCCTGGGTGAAGTGCTCCAGATGCATGTCTTTGGCATGTGGGAGGAAACCCAAGCAAACACAGGGAAGACATGCAGATTCCACACAGAAGGCACCCACCTGAGAACTGAACTGGAGAACTTCTTGCTGTGCAGTGACAGCATTATCGCTGCACCACTGCACCACCCTTATAAAATACAATATTCTGTCAGGAAGATTACAAGTGTACTTATGCACAAGTTGCTGAATTGATTACATTAACAAAAGCCTGTAAAATAGCTAATGATAAAATTGTGAACATTTATGCTAACAGCCATTATAGGTTCGGGGTACCCCATGATTTTGGGGAATTGTGGAGACAATAAGGATTTTTAACATCAGTAGGTACTGATATAAAAAATGGAAAGTATGTAAAGGACTTATTAGATGCTTTATTGTTACCAAAGGTTTTAAATATAGTTAAAGTGCAATCTCACATAAAAAAAGAGACACTGTTACTGTAAAAGGTAATCAACTGGCAGATTATGCATCCAAACAAGCTCCTAGTTTGAACGAAAATAAAAACTTTGTTTTTATCATACAGGAAACATCTAGAAAAGCTGACAATCCTTGTAATTTTATTGATCTGGTTACTTCACAGAATGAAGCTTCAGAGGCTGAGAAAAGGAGGTTGATCAGGGCAGAACATAAATAGCAAAGTAATGTTTTGTAGACACATCCTGATGGCAGAAAAGTAGCACCTTTAGTCATACAACTTTGGTTGGTAATAGCATGCAGCTACCAAATCATATTGGTAAGCATGGACTTCTTAATCTTATTCTGTGGGATTGGTTTGCCCCTCTTTTTCAGTCTCGAGTTAGCCATTATGTGAATAATTGCGAGATCTGTCTGTCACATAATATTGCACCATCTGTGAAAACAACATTTTCTGCCTTACCTCCAACTTGGGGTCCTTTAATAAATATTCAAGTGGACTTGATGAGGAAATATGCTACATTTTCCTTTATTCTGGTCATTGTATCTGTTTTTGCTTTTTTTGCATGAGTGTGCTAAGTGCGATGCTGAAACATTAGTAAAAAAATTGCTAAAGGAATTTATTCCTTGATTTGGAGTACCACATACTATTAAATCAGACAGAGGTACCCATTTTACTAATGAAATCATTAAGAAGGTGTGATTTGTGTTTAAAATTTCTTTATAGTTACATTGCCTCCATAGTCATCTGGTCTTGCTCAAAGTTCTAAGTCGACTCTTAAAATCAGAATTAGCAAAATTTGTAGTGAGACAGGACTGAAATGGCCAGAGGGCTTTAATGTGTATGTGGGGATCTGTAAATGCTACTCATAAACTAAGCCCCCATCAAATTCTTTTGGGCCATTACATGAGAATGCCACCTTCCCCACCAGTCAGAAACTGTCATCTGGTATTTATCAATGAAGCTTTGCTGGACTATTGATCAGAACCTCTCTTTGTTTTGTAGACTTTTCATAAACTAGTTAAGGAGGCTCTCCCACCACCAACCACTATTCCTTGTGATCATTTATGACCAGATGATTGGGTCTATGTAAAGATATTCCAATGCAAATCTTCTTTGGAACCATGGTGGAAGGGAAACCATCTCATTCTCCTAACCACCCATACTGCCGTAAAATGTGCTATAATACCGAAATTGGTCCACGTTTCACATTGCAAGAAAAATTGCTTGATGTCTCCTGAGTCGACAGAAAATGGCACTACGTTTCCTTCTGGTGACATCACTGAGTCTTCTTCTGCTGCTTCCGATTGACATGAGAGAAAACCCATTTCTTCAAATTCTGCTCCAATATGCGAATGACTTAAATAAAACTGATGAGTGAGTGGATTTGTTCCCAATGATGCCAAAGGGAGCATTCCAATGTTACCTGTCCCTGTGCAACAGATTTATTTTAGAAAGTTAATTGCTGTGGAACTCAAACCTGGCATAACATTATGGACTGGGCTAAGAAAATATATTATCAATTGGCTGCATCAACACAAGGTGATGCTTATATCAGAAAAGGAACTGTGTGAGTAGGTTACAGCAGCTACAAAAACATAGGTTCATAGGTTCACAGGAGGTTACTAGGCTAATGGCCCTAGGGCCTTAACAAGTCTAGCCATGTAATACACTTGTTCCCTAGTTGTCCATGGTTAGATGGTCGTTGCTAGCAGACTGAATCAGTGAATAGCACCAACTGCCCTCTCTCCATGAGAGATATAGATGTCACAGCCAGGGTGAATTTCTGGTCTCCCATCCAATTGTCAAGGTTGCACTTAAATAGAGTCATTGAGGACCTCTGCTTCATGTAAAGTGGGAGTTTATTCCAGAGGATTGGCAATCTCTAGGAGACATATCCGTCTCTTCAACATGTTCTATTCATATCACAGGCTAGGTTGAGATCCCTGGAGTGAGTGTCTCTTGTCCCATTTGATTTGCGGTCATGCAGCATTTCCATCAGGGCAGGGTCAGAGATCGTGCTGTAGGGCAGGCATGGGTCATCTCTCAGCAGCCTGTAGAATACAAAGTACAAAAAATAGGAGCACTGCTAGTTTCCCTTTCTGTTTTTCAGTAGTTATAGATTCATAGGTTCATAGAGCAGTACTAAGCTAATTTCCCTTGTGGGCCATGTTAAGACTAGCCAATTATCCCATGTGAGAATCAAACCCTGTAACTTGTGTCTTTAAGGTAAGCATCATAACCATTATGCCAATCTCCCACCCTTTTTTTTTAAGGAGAAAAGAAGGGAGGGGATCCGTAATGAGACCTTATGGATGGAGCTTGTATTGAAGACATAGGAATGGGGGCAAGGCATAGGAAAACTGGAAAAACATTATTACATCTGTTGACACCAAGCCTATCCCTTGTAACCCAAAAACTGGTCTGGTTGTTGTTATGAGGGGCAGATGACGACAGCTATTTTTCATTCTTTCCCTACATCTGCTGGAAGGTTATGAAATAAGAGGGCCATACACCCCGCTGAGCAAGCAGTAGCTTTCTTTTTTCCACAGTATGGCCTACTATGAACTGTTCATGAAGTGAATCAGCTGTCCCTTATATTAGCTGAAATGGCTAATAAAACTTCAGAGCACATTCAAATGGTGAACAGAGAACTTGCTGAAGTTTGAACCACCTCCTTACAAAACTGAATAGCTCTTGATTATGTACTAGCCTCGAAGGATGGAGTTTGTCATCTGATCGGAAAACAATGCTGCACTTTTATTTCAGACTTTCATGATGAACAAGAAAAGGTGGCTGACATTATGGAACAATTGGCTATTAATATGAATAAACCTGAGTTTAGTTGGACCTGGTTTGGGTGGTTGGGTAATATATTTGGAAATGTTGGTACAAGCATAATGGAAAATACATTTGCTTTTATTATAATCTTGCTATTCATAGTTCTTATAGGTTCATAGGCTCATAGGTAGGTACTAGGCTATCTGCCCAAGGGCATTTATAAGCCTAGCCAGGGTGTGTTGGCCTTCGCCCCCCCCCATTGATTAATTAACCGAGCTTCTGTCAAGCAGAGCCAATGAAGTGATCCCAGGGGTGTATTTTCTGTTACCCATCCACTCGTCAAGGCTTCGCTTGAAGAGTGTTAGTGAGGGGCTCTGCCTAATGTAGTTAGGAATTTTGTTCCAAAGCATGGGGAGTCTCTGTGACAGGAATCTATCCCTCCAGCATGTTCTATTTATTGTTGTAATGAGGTTTAGCTCACTAGAGCGCGTTGCTCGCAGTGACTTGGATTTCTTTAAGTGGAGCATGTCCATCAATTCTGAGTTGGACATGGCTTTGTAAGTCAGGCAGAGATCACCTCTGAGTAAGCAATATGCCACTGAGTACAGCCGGAGTTTTTTCAGTCGGGCTGCATAGGACATATGTTTGAGGCCAGTAATCCTCTTGGTGAGGTGCTTTTGTGGTCTTTCAAGCTGTTGGAAGTGTCTTGTGAGGTACATCCCAAATGGGGCATTGTACTCTATGATGGGTCTGATGAGTGATGAGTAGAGGGGCACTATAACCTCTTTATTTCTAGATGCAAACCCCTTAGTAATTAGATGGGCCACATAGAAGGATTTCCTAACTACTTTGGCAATATGATTGTCAAAGGAGAGATTACTATCTACCTGGGTCCCCAGATCTCTTATTACCTCTTCTGTATTAAGGGGACTGCCGCTTATGTGGTAATTTGTGGGTGTTTTGTTTTTCCCAAACGGGATGACTATGCATTTTTTGGCATTTAGCTTGAAGCCATGACTTTGACACCAGGTGTCTGTCTCAGTAAGACCTTTTTGGAGGATGTCCGTGTCAGCCGGAGAGTCAGTTATGGCTCCCAGTTTGCAGTCATCAGCGAACTTGGTTAGCCATAGTCCTCCTGTGTTTGCCTGTCCTTCTGAGAAATATATGCCGAACAGTAGGGGTCCCAGAACCGAGCCTTGCGGGACACCACTTGTGACTGGTTTAGAGTCAGACCTGGGGCCCGCGATTCTTACCATGTGAGTTCTGTCTGTAAGCCAGTTGCCAACCCATCTTGTGACATAGGAGTTTATGTAAAGGCTAGTGAGTTTTTCTATAATACCCGAGTGAGGAATGTTATCGAATGCCTTGGTGAGATCAAGGTAGGCTGTGTGAACAACCTTTCCCTCATCTATGGCCTTGGTAACTGTCTCAAAGAAGTCAACCAGGTTTAGTAGGCGTGATCTGCCCTTAACAAAGCCGAACTGGGTCGGGTCAAGTGTTTGGAGGTTCCCAATGTGTTCGTTAATGAGTTCCATGATGATGCGCTCCATAGCCTTGCAGACCAGGCTAGTCAGGCTTATGGGGCGATAGTTACCATGGTCAGTTGTGGCCCCTCCTTTGTGGAGCGGAATAACCATTGCTGTGCACCATTCTATGGGCATGTAACCTGTGGAGAGGCTGAGGTTGAACAGCATGTTTAGGTGGGGGGTTAGTTCGTTCTGTAGTTCGTGCAAGACGCAGCCTGGGACACCATCTGGCCCCACTGATGCTGTGTTTTTGGCTTTTGAAAGGGCTGTTTTCACCTGTGCTTCTGTGATTTCTGGGACACTACACTTTTCCGGTATTGTTGTGGGCCCTTTTGAAGGTGAGAGGGAGGTGAAGTTTGCACTGAATGTATCTGCCAGTAGTGGTTATCTTTCAAATCCTTGGCTATTTTTCTTTTGAAGTTAGCCTTGGATGATTTTATGAGGGACCTTAGTTTCTTACCGATACTGATCAGGGATGTCTTTCCTTCTTGGGATTTTCTTTTTTTCTGAACTAGTTTCCTCCTGTTGTTGTATAACCTGTTTATGGCAGGGGTCCACCAGACTGGTTTCCTTCTCTTAGGGGAGTGAGTCTTGGTTTTGCTAGGGATGGCACAATCCATGCATCCTTGTAGGTCCTCATAGAGTGCAATTGTAAAGGATTCTGCATCTTGGGCAGTGTTATCCTTTAGCGTGGGGGCTGTGAAACTTACCACCTCTGCCTTAAGTAAGATGAAGTTTGCTTTAGAAAAGTTTTTCACTGTGGTTTCCTTGGTTGGGGGTGGTGGTGGGGTGTGGACATCCAGAGTGATTAGTTTATGGTCTGATCTAACCAGTCACAGGTTGACCTCTGGTACGGAGCACCTGTCACCCATGTTGGTGATGACCAGGTCCAATATGTTGTGGCCTCTGTTAGGGGAGTTTACCAGCTGATCCAGGGCATTTGAGTTGATAAATTCCAAGAAGCACTGAGCCTGGGAGTTTGTACTCAAGTAGTTTTCCCAGTTAATGGTAGGGTAATTGAAATCTCCCAAGATCAGGGTGTTCGGTAGTATCTTCATGTTTTCCAGTGTCTCCAAAAAGGCGGAGTAGTGGTCCTGGGTCATGGAGGGTGATTTGTAGCAGGCCACAAATTGCATTGCAGATTTGCCCGATGTAAGTTGCACATGGATGATCTCAGAGGTATCATGCTGCACCATTAACCTGGAGGTGTGGGTATCCTTGATGAATATGGCTACACCCCCTCCTTTTGTGTTTCGGTCTGTGTTCTGTGGCCGAAATGTGCGGTATGAGTTGTAGCCCAGTAGTGCTGGGGTGCTCTCTGGAGCCTTGAACCAGGTTTCAGTTACTGCACAGATGTCAACGTTCTCCATACTTAGGAGTGCTTCGAGCGCATGTATTTTGAGATTTAAACTCCTGGCATTGAGTAGCATAACCCTCATTTTTTTACTTCTGCTGTTTATGGAGGTGGGTTTGAATTTTGAGCCTTGCCTAAAAAAGGCACTATGGGGGCAGCAAGAGCCTTGGCCAGTATTCGAAAGCCAAGGAGTGACAGGTGCAAGCTGTCTCTTGTGAAGCAACGCGGCTTGTCGAGCATGTCATCCCAGGCTGACAGACACTGGATCCCCTTTGAATGACACCAGAAGCTTAGCCAATTGTTGAAATTGATCATTTTTTCTTTATACTGAGGTATCATTCTTGGTGAGGGCAGGATGCTACTGAGGGTCAGGGTCATACCCGCCTGGGCTACATGATCAGAGAGCTCTTCCATGTCTCTTTTCATGTAATCCAGGGAGGTACGGCTCAGGTCATTCACACCAACATGAACAATGACAGAGTCATATTTGTACTTGTTCTGGAATGACCTAAGTGCTTGTGTTATGTGGCAGATTCTGGCTTGCAACAGGCAGCTAACAGTAACCTTCTCCTTGTCCAGCCTAGTGAGTGGGGCATCAGTGTGCCTGACTATTGAGTCACCTATTACTAGTGTGTTAGGTATGTTATTTCATCTTAAGGGCTGTGATTGTGCGGCACATTGATTTTGTGTTTTATGTGTTGTCTGGTTTGTGACGGGAGGGCAGGTTTTGTGGGTGTCTGCTTTAGAGCTCTCTGATGCTTTTGCAGGTTTTTATTTAGAGCCTCCAAGTATGATTTTGTGTATTTATGTGTATTTTTTGCCAGTGCTGGTTTAGTAGTTCTATGTGAGGCTGGACATGTGGTGCAAGTGTTAACCTTCTCCTCATGACTGTCTGTTCCAGTGGGTGGAGATACCTTAGCCTCCAGTTTGGCTGTATAATTGCATCTCTCACATATGTTAGTGTTTTGTGGTAGGAGGAGAGGGCTGTCTGTGTACATGAGGCAGTTGTAACATTGACTCAGGATACCCAGATTCACCAGCTGGACTGGAGAGTACACCTGAAGTTGCCCTTTGGTCATGTCTGAATAGTAGGGTGAGCTGCTTAGTCACTTGGTTGGTGAGGGGTGGATAAAGAGCCTTGCCCTACTGGGCAGTCAAGTGTCGGGGTATATTAGTGCTTGCTATTAAGTCTGAGCAAGTGCTGGACTGTAGGATGCTTTTTGAGTGCTTAGGTTGAGAGTTAGACAAGTTTCAAGTGAAAAACTGAAGAGGAGACTTAGTGGAGCCGGGAATAATTTAACCCTAGCTAACCCGGTGCACAAAACTGTGCAACTCATTTTTTAAACTACTAACTTCTGGACTGGAACCACTCCTCCAGGGACAGGTGGCTGCTCAAAGTTCCCCTCTCTCACAGGTGAACAGAGAAACTTCCCTCTATTCAAGTAAGGTATGGGCAACTCAGAAACTTGTAACACAGCCCTGGATTCAGCACTAGCCTGAAAACTGGACTATACTAGCTTAGAAAGGTGGGAAACAAGAAATGTATTTATTTTTTATTTTTTTTAAAGATAAGGCAAAAACAGTAAAACGTACACTTAAAACAGCTTTAAACAACTACAAGCGATCAGAAAAGGCTATTGCACTTTAGTGTGTAGCCTACAACAGTTAAACAATTTATTTAAACAAAAAACAACTTTCTAAAAGTGCAGGCAGTCACATAAGTACAATATGTGAAAAAACAAGATTTTAAATCACAATAAGTGCTGGAAAATCAGCATTTAGACGGAAAACAGTTAAGTACAGCAAGAAAATACAGAAAACTGATAATCACTCCAAAGTCTCTCTTTTAAGCTAGAAGGCTTATATCAGTTTAAGGCTTTCTAGTGCTTTCCAGTAGGTTAGTTACAGGAAAGATGGGAAACAAGCGCAGATGTGGTCTTTTAAACCAGAAAGTTGAAAGAGATGGACAACTTCCCGAATGGTCAATAAACTACAATTCCTGGGCCAAGAACCACTCCTCTTGGGGTAGACAGGCTACCTAGTACTTACCACTCCCACTGATAACCTAGAAGGCTGCACTCCAACACAAAGGCTTGGGGGGGCTCAGAAGCTTACAAACAGTCCTGGATACAGCAAATCTGTACCTGGACTAGACTAGTTACGAGAAAGGTGGGGATCAAGCACAAACACGAGCTTTAAAAAAAGAAAGTTGAGAGAGATGGAAAAAAACTTCCCAAACGGCCAATAAACTACAATTTCTGGGTCAGAACCACTCCTCTTGTGGTAGATAGGCTACCTAGTGCTTACCACTCTCACTGATAAGCTAGAAGGCTTCCCTCCAACACAGAAAGACTTGTGGGGCTCAGAAGCTTGCCAACAGTCCTGGATACGGCAACTCTGTATCTGGACTAGGCTAGTAACAGGAAAGGTGGGAAACAAGTGGAAGTGCGGTTTTTAAACCAGAAAGTTGAAAGAGATGGGAAAAAACTGCCCAAATGGCCAGTAGCTACAATTTCTGTGCCAGAAACCACTCCTCTTGTGGTAGATAGGCTACCTAATGCTTACCACTCCCACTGATAAGCTAGAAGGCTTCCCTCCAACACAGAAAGGCTTGGGGGGCTCAGAAGCTTACAAAGAGTCCTGGATACAGCAAATCTGTATCTGGACTAGATAAGTTACAGGAAAGGCAGGAAACAAGCTAGGATTTTTTTTTTTTTTTACAGAAAAGCAGCTAAAACAGCAGTAAATACAATTCAAATGCAGTGCAGGCTAGCACACGTGTATCAATATTACGGCAAGTACAGTTTAATTAAATGCAATTAAATTAACAAATGACTAAAAAACAAGTGCAGAAGGCATTAAATTAGAAGGCTACTAACAAGCAGTAATAAATGCAGAGTAAGAACAACTGAACAGATAGGCTGCAAAACAGCAACTAAGACAGTTAAAGTAAGAGCAGCTGAATATATATATATATATATATATATATATATATATATTTTTTTTTTTTTTTTTTTTGAGGGAGGGAACACAGCAGGAATAAGAGGCTACAGGGATTGTCCTTCTCAAATGCTCTCTTTGTACACAGTAGGAGTGCCTGAAATCAAAATATGATCTCACTGCACTCAGTTGAGTGAGCAAATGAGATAGGCCCAGAAGGAGTATCCAAATACAAACTTACAAGAGGGGAGGGCAGTTTCAAAGCCACCAAGATTAACACCAAAACAAGAACAGGGAGGGTGGCTAGGAGAAACACAGTGGAGGCAACAAGAGACAGACGCAATACAGAGAGTATTGTATATTGTATATTGTTATTAAGAATGTGTTAGTGAACTGCTTTCTTAGAAAAAGTACGCATGCAATTATTGTCATACCTGAACAAAAACATCCCAGGACTTATATGTTTGACAATTATATGATTCAGAATAATCTGGGGCTGGGATGCTTTATAGCATCAGAGGGAGGAACTGTATGGATATGTTATTTTTATGTTTATTAATCCTTATTTTTAATATACTAAAAAAGTACTGCAAACAGTTTCATATATTTTTACTATTTAGCTGTCAAGAAAAGTTTGACTTTGTTAGAGTTCATTAGAGCTTAGCAAACAGGTGGTAAATGTTTCTTGTAATCATTTAACCATGATAGGAAGCTAGGTATTTTGCACTTGTATTGAATGTCTCTAAGATAAGTCTGCTGAATGTAAACACATAAACCATGTCAAAACTGGAGCATGATAAAGTTTTAAGCTATCCTCCCATATGCACACCTTGTTGTCTGTTTACTCCTTTTAGCCTTGGAAACGTGTCTATGTTTTAATCACAAGTTGAAAGAGCTTTGAGCTTTGTATTAGCCATTTTTTAATTAAGATTTAAAATGATTTACATTGTAGCATACAGCTGAATCTCTCTATTTTGAGACATTCCAGTATCATTACATTTTATAATAAATAATCCCTAGGATTCAATAAAATCCATGTAGGCTCCTTGTAAAGCCTGCATGGAATGTACCTGTTAAGTGGCCACAGTTTCCCCTCAGCAGTGCTCCACGCATATTAATCATGGCACACTGTTGAGGAAGAGCATAGTAACAGGGATATTTAATTCATGTAGGCAGTCATGTAGTGGCTATCCCATGGTTGAGAATTGTCCAGGGAATTCTTGGACAGATGTTATGTACAGGGTAAGAATCCCTGTAATATACCTTTCTAGTGTTGAAATGTGTGCGACTGAATATTTAGTGTTTTAATTTCTTAAAGTTTTTTTTAATGCCCATTTGCATGGTGTGGCATAGAGCACAACAATGCCAAACTGCACTTACATCTATACAGCTGACACCTGCTAGACATCTAAAAATAGAAACAGTATGTAATTAATTATTATATCTGTTTTTATTTTATTTTATTTTATTGTTTGCATGGTGCGGCACGGAGCGCAGTAAATCTGAGCTGTTTACACATACAGAGCTGACACATGCCAGACATCTAAAAAGAGAAACTGGATGTAATTAATTATGTCTGAATATGTTTGTGCCCATTTGCATGGTGTGGCATGATGCTTTGCAACACTAACAGCTAGCTTAGTAGTATATGTGAAGGTATACCAGTTTATATAATATCCAAGCAGCTAAATGGGTAGATTCACGGCCTAAAGCTTAGTAGGCCCTGAGTTTGAGTCCCTAGCAGTCATACCTTTTTCATAATATAAGTGAATGTTTTGCTTAATTTTAAAACAAATTTGTTACATTTGAAAGAGCTGCATGGTGGTAAGCACTGCTTAAACATGGTTAACAGCTACTACTGTTTGCATGTTGCTACGCTTCGCTAAAACACAGTTGTGCAAGTTTACATGATGCTAAACGGGTTTACATACAATAAGCAAAGCAGCAATTTGTTGAATGTTGCAGTATGACATGTAAGGGTGGGACAACAGCCTATATTAAGGACAATAGGTGGGAATTCTGCAACATTTGCTGGAGTCTTTCTAACTGTTGGTATGCCAGGCGGTGTTGGAGAGAGTGCAGGCCTTCAGGCGCAGAGGTGGTGTTGCAGGAATCCAGGGTGTTTGTTGGGCTCATGGTACAGAATTATGAACCTAGGCTATTGCAGGGTGATTATCAGGGCTGAGAATGTAAGGCTGAAGCCTGGGAGCTGTTGGCCAGGATCTTACCAGTGCTACTGGTATTCCCCACACTGGAAACAGTATTGTCACCGCTATGATGACCTGAAGTGACAGAATTGGGAAACTTTGGACACTTGGGTCCAAGATGCCAGGAATGGGTATGCCCCACACATATGTAATAATTTCTGTCACTACTATACTAAAATACAAGCTGAATCTGTGCAAAACTGGTATGCATAATGGTGTGCTTCTCTTATAACAGCTGCAGCTGAGAGGGTTTGCAACATGCAGTCTCATGCTGGGTGCCTGGGCAGGATGTGCCAAGACCATGGTAAGTATGGATATTTTAACTGTACTGTAATAACTATAGTGCAATAGACAAACAATAAAAATGTAGTGCAATAAACAACCAATAAACAATACCAATGGCAATAAGCAATAAGGTGTAAGGCAGGCTTGTGGTGTCATAACATAATTGCAGTAGAGCTGTATGCATCACATGTCTATTGTAATGTTGATGCAGTTATCTGTAAAACTGCAATAACTGTGAAATGCAAATATAATTGCCTGATAAATATATTGCACAACCCACAACAGTATGGTTCAAGGCTGTCTCCAGACCACTTTCAGTCACATAATGCTCTCTTTTCCTCCAACTCCAGGAACAAAGTATATGGGTGAGGCAGTTTACTATCAAAATGTCAAAATTCATAAGGTTGACGTTCATTTGGTCGAGATCATTACATTGACGGTTCAAAATATCGACATTAAAAGGTTTACATTTAAATGGTTGACACACACCTGCAAACTAACACTAGTGTTTTTGCAGGGGGGCTGTGCCCCCATGCACCCCCAGTGGGGGGTTGCATCCCCAACACCCCCCGCTACTTATATATTACAACTCCAGGATCACACAACAGTGCTGACAAGGATAAATCCTTGCCTGTTGTCAACATAATGTCGACAGAAGGTCGACTGCACTGTCTGTTGACCAAATTAACTAATTAATAATAATGTGTTGACCAAATGTGTCGACCATATGAACATTAGACCATATGAATGTCGACATTTTGATAGTAAACCTGGGTGAGGTAGCCTACTTTATAGGCAGATATAATGTGTATACTTCACAGATACTTAGCAGCAATGCCAATAAAGTGTAAAGCAAAATTGTGTTTTCATAACAAAATGTGTCTAAATGCTTGCAGTAGGGCTGTATTCTTTGCATGTCTGTCCTAATGCCACTGCAGTCAACTGTAAAACTGTAATAACTGTAGAATGCAAAAGTTGCATAATGCTCTCTTTTCCTCCCACTCCAGTAACAAAGTAAGTGTACAAAAGCAATTACAATTTAAAAAGTTTGCTAAATAGAAAAAGTAGTAGGTACATTCCAAATACACTGTACACACATAAAGTTATTGGAATGTTTAAATGTGGAAGTTGCACGTTCTGTAGATTTATTTTGGAAGGGTCATTTATATCCATGCAGACTTCTCCATGAACCATAAGGGTTCCAGAGCACTTTACTGGTAGAACTAGGGGGGTAGTGTACATCAGTATTTGCAGTGGGTGCACAGTGTTTTATATAGGTATGACCACCTGAGCCCTTTCTGAAAGGATTAGAGAACATCAGTACTGTATAAAAAAGAGAGATGACAACAATGCTTTATATAGGCACTCAGTTGAATATGGAGCCTACAAGAAATTTCATATTTCCATTGTAGAATAAGGTACTTTAGATCTAAGAGGTGGGGACTACAAAAATTATTTGGAACAAAGGGAAATTTGTTGGCAGATTAAGTTATAGGTTGACAAAAAGCCTGGGTTAAATTAAATGATCTACCTAAAGTGTTTTTTAAAAAATAGAAAACTATGGTTAAACAAATAATGTTAGTATATATTTTTTTCAAGAGGGCTTGAGCAATTAGATTAATTATTTAATTTAATTAGATAAACTGTGATTGTTCATGGTATATAAGTATGTTTAAAATGACCATTGTTTGTTACAAGTTCATAGGAAATATGAGGATGAAAGCATTTAAATAAAAGTTTCAACACTAGCTACATGTTCATCTTATTTTTATTTTTATTCTTGAAGTTTTCGTTGTGCTGTTGGGCCAGTATTTTGTGCAGTTCTGTTCTAATGTCACTGACGTCAACTTTAAAACTGTAATAACTGCACAATGCAATAGTAATTGCCTGATAAAGGGATTGCACAACCCATAGTACAGCTCAAGGCTGTCTCTAGGCCACTTTTAGTCACATAATGCTCTCTTTTCCTCCCACTCCAGTAACAGAGTATATGGGTGAGGTATCCCACTTTATGGGCAGATATCGTGTGTATACTTCACAGATACTTAGCAGCAATACCAATAAAGTATAAAGCAGGATTGTGTTTTCATAACTAAATGTGCCTAAATACTTGCAATAGGGCTGTATTCATTGCATGCTGTTCTAAGTTGCTGCAGTCAATTGTTACATTATTTGCAGATGACCCCTGCAGCAACAGCTTTTGGGTTCTACTCCCATGGCTGCCAACTAAGACATGATGGCTGTCTAGTCCACTTAATGTACACAATCATACCTCTCAACTGTCATGATTTTTTGTAATTTTAATACAACCACCCAATCTGTCTCATCCATGATTAGCAGAGAAATGATTACCTGGATTGCAATGTATTTTCAAATCTGTTTACAGAACACCTTGGTAGCTATGTACATACACATTATGTGAAACAGTTCCATGTAGTTGTGTACCTGCATTTGTTAGTGTTTGGCCCATACTGTTCCATGCTATCAGCTTGAGAGATATGTACATGCTACATCATCTATAGAAGAATTGTAGTCATAGTAATCACAACTGACACTGCACACCTGTAGAATTATGTGTTAGCAATCTTTTTAGGAATATCATCTGTGACATCACTAATGGTATGTTTTTCTCTCTCTCCCCACCCCTTATCTTCTTTAATTTATTATTGTTATTTATTATTATGATTTAATATTATTGTATTTTGATTAAATGTTTTGTTAGCATTATGGGTTATTTCATACCAGCTTGCTGTTAACATACTTACTGTTATGTTATTCAATGTTGTGTTCCACATAATATACCTTAATATGTTTAATAAACTCAAAACAAATATCACTTAAAGCGCTTTTCATCTGCTACCAATGCAGACTTCTTCAGAAGTAATAAAACCAGGTTACTAAAACATTTAAATAATTGCAGACACCAGAACCACGAGGCAATCAAATCTTTAACTATTTAAAGGTACACCATCATAAAAATAAATAAAGAAGAATCTAATCTTATAAAATACATTACTTATAGTTGATCTTTAAGAACAAAGTCAAATAACCACATAAAAACAGAACAAATTAACTTGACATGTAAGATAAAATATATAAAATTAAATATATATAAGAAAAAAGAAAAAAGAAGAAAGAAGAGTACAAAACATAAAAAAACTTTCAATAATGAAAACCAAGTCAAGGTGGTTCCTTTACCTCTGTAAGCTCTTCAATTTTAAAACACTGCTAATAGAATTAGTTTCATTCAAACCTGGGACGTTACTTGCATCAAGCTTAATTTGCCATATAAGTCCTAACTCTTCAAGTTTGAACATTAAAGGACTACCGCTATTATTACCCCCAACTTTATCAATCGCCAAAAATTTGAACCTGTGATCTGAATTCAAATTAATGTGTTTAGCCAAAGCGTTATCAAGCTTGTTACATCTAATTGCATGCAAGTGCTCATACACCCTGTCACGGAGTCTACACTCCATTTTCCCTACAAGAAATGCAGGGCAATGCATACATCTAGCTAAATAAACGATACCTCTAGAATTGCAATCAAACCTTTCCTTTAGTCTATATTTCTGACCATGTATCGAAAAGGAATTTGTAATGTCAATAATTTTTTTCTTATATATATTTAATTTTATATATTTTATCTTACATGTCAAGTTAATTTGTTTTGTTTTATGTGGTTATTTGACTTTGCTCTTAAAAATCAACTATAAGTAATGTATTTTATAAGATTGGATTTTTCTTTATTTATTTTTATTATGGTGTACCTTTAAATAGATAAAGATTTGATTGTCTCATGGTTCTGGTGTCTGCAATTATTTAAATGTTTTAATAACCTGTTTTTTATTACTTCTGAAGAAGTCTGCATTGGTAGCAGACGAAAAGCGCTTTAAGTGATATTTATTTTGAGTTTATTAAACCTCTGTGTGGAAGCTGCTGTGTCTGGGACTTGTCTTCTCTGTTTAAAAAGTTTTTTTGTGCCTTCTTGTTTACATACCTTAATATGTATTTGGATTAATCAATATTATGTTCCATTACATTAATGCTAAGATTGGTTTGGTTATTACTAACCTTAACTTATTGTTATAACTAATTTACTACAGTAGGTCACGGTAGGCAAGTTCCCAGTGATCCACCTACCTTGCTTCTTCTGGCCATGGCAGCTGGGCCCAGCACATGTATGATCCAGCCTGGTGGTTCCCTCTCTGCTGCCCCTGCAGTACCTGTGGTGTTGGGGAGTTCTGCACCTCAGGATGGGGCTTGTCCCCTCTCTGGGAGTGGTGGTGGAGGGGCAGATGTCACCCATGAGGAGCTGCCAGGTTTGGTGCACAGGATCATGTACCATGGGTTTGGACACCACCTGCGCTGGATGGAAAGCATGTTGGCTACCCTGGTGGCGCAAGCTCACCCCAGAGTCCAGCCTCCACCACTGCCACCCACAAGGCAGTGACAGAGCAGTGCCAACAGTCCCATGGGTGGGGACATGAGTCATGCTGCTACCTTGTGGAGGCACATGAGACTGCGATTCCACAACACCCACCCCATCCAAGGTGTTCACCCCCCTCTTATGCCACACACCACCACTGTCTGCTGTCTTGTCTGTCTGCAAAAGGTTTATCTACCCAACTTACCTCGCCCAAACATACCTATATCCCTTCCCCAACATTTCACTCTCACCTTAAAAAATAAATGGCAACCTGTCCCAAAATAAAAATATCGTCCCATACATAGCTCTCCATTTCGCACACATGTCCCCTGGACACATGTAATTTAGACCAATTGGCTTATCAACACAGCTATGTTGTCCTCACCCCCTCTCTGGGGGTGAGAGTCCAAATTCATCCACAAATTATGTCAAAGTGCACAGTTGTTGCTGTAGAAGTAATGGATAGCTATGGTTCTTTCCTACACCCTTCCTGCAAATACCTACCTGTCTTTTGCTATATTTCCCCCCTGCTTGCACCCCATTTTACCACTTTCCTATCTCCCCATTTTTCTTTTCTTTAAACATTTTTTTGCATGACACTGCACAATGCAGCACATCAGGCAGTATCACTAAGCTCAGCTAACTGGAGCTATATCGATATATGTGTTTTAAATGATAATAAACACTTGCTCCTAGTTTGAAAGACCATCACACCTGCAGACCACTGCATTAATGTGCAATGCCACACAGCTGTCAAGTAAAACAGGTGGTTTAAGCAAAATATATTAACTGCAAGTTACAGTCATTAAGCAAGTTTAAGCAGAGCTGCGCTTTGTGCCACATCACACAAACTTGCTTAAAGAGTAATGGAAAAAATGGGAGTGTAATTTGGAGTCCGGTGCAAGAGTACACCAGTAGAAAGCAAGACACAGAGTAACGCATGTAAGTGAGGTCTCTAATAGCAGATAAATGTGTGCGTTTACCAGAAACATTTAGAAATACTCCTGCTAAAACATTAATGGTAGCATACATGTTCAGCTGGGACTCTGCTGGTGAAATATGTCCATATAAAGCCATTCACATAATGATGGATGTAAAAAGGTATGTCACAGCCTGTATGTGTGCACTTATATATTGACAAATACACATGCTGTAACAGTGACTCAGTAGCTCAGTCTGTTAAATGCTGTGCAAGCAGTAATTTTGCCATACACAGTCCTCAGTTCAAATCCAGTGGTGTGTAGCATTTAAATTACATTATTGTGAAACTAGCAATTAATGATCAAGTCATGCACGCTTTATCCACACAATGCAATCCAAATGAAATGTCTGCTTTTCACTGATGGAAGTTACAGGTTTGCAGATAGGAACACTTCACATATCCCTATAGCAACACTATAAGTGCATAAAGTGTCAGGTCATGCATTAATATGCATTCACAGAGAATGTTAACTTTGAAAATGCAAATGAGACCCACTAATATCAGAGTGCCACATAAAATCCTTTCATAATCACATTAGAGATTAGCACAACTGCACAACTAACATACACATATGAAGCCCCTGCTAGTAACAAGGACTGACAGTGCACACATTCCGAATGAGTACCACACTGTAACACATGGTCTGACAGTTGCCCAAATTTTATTTATTTATTTATTTTTATTTATTTGACATTTATTAACCGGGAAAGTCCAACTTGGAATGAAGACAATTTTCAGCGGAGGCCCGGGGAGAAAGGCTACAGACATATGTCTTTGTAACGTGGAAGGAAACCAGAGCACCTGGAGGAAACCCACATGAATGCAGGGAGGACATGTGTAGAGGTGATTCTAAGGAGTTTGATGAATTTTTTTCTAATTTAAATGCCACTGAGCATGGTTTTAAATTTTCTATGACAAAGGCTGAGTCTAAAGTGGTATTTTTGGATGTTGAGTTTTATATGGATTTAAATAAGAAGATTCAGTTTAGACCTTATAGGAAGGAAACTGCTGTAAATAATTTCTTACATGCAGCAAGCATGCACCCCCCCTTTAACTTGATTCTTTACCCCTGGGCGAATTCAAACTCATAGCTCGTACTACCTCTGATGAGGCATGTAAAATGGAATTTCTTTTGAATACTAAGAAGAAGTTGAGTTTAAGAGGTTATGATGAGAAATTATTGAGTAAGGCTTTAGGTGAGGTTTCAAAAAATAAACATGCTTTGAGTGATGGTAGAAGGAAACATACCTGTAGCAGTCTGGGTAATCAGGAGGATAGGTAAATCTTTTTTGTTTCAAATAATCTGGGTTTTCTGAAAAAATGAAGAAAATCATTTTGGAATCTTGGCATGTAGTATTTGAGGATGCTCACGTAGGAAAGTTATTTCCTAGACACATATGATTCTCATACAGATGTTATGCAAATTTGAAGGAGCTTCTAAATATGGCCTATTGTGATGTTCAACAAGAATCATTTGGCATGTTTTCCTGTGGCCATTGTAAAGTTTGTGCTTATGTTAAGAATATCTCGGGAACTTTAATTAATGGCAGAAAATTTGTATGTAAGGGGAAGTTTAATTGTCACTCATGTGCTGTAGTGTATGCAATTGGTTGTAATTGTGTTGAAACCAAATGGTATATTGGGCAGACTAAAAGGGCTGTAAAAATTAGGATTTTGGAACATCTTAGGGATGTTCAGAATGGGAATTTAAAAAGTCCAGTTGCCGAACACTTTTTGAATGTGCACGGTGGTAATTTGTCAGACTTGTTCTATTCTGTTCTTGCTCAGCATTTAGTTAAGGGGGTGATGTAGCTAGAAAGTTGTTAGATTTGGAAAGCAAGTTAATTTTAAATTATAGGACACTTTCACCCAGGGGTCTTAATTTGGAAGTAAATTTAGTGTATTAAGTATAAAGTTACGGTATTGTATCATGTTGGCTTTATTGTTCATTCTTGTTTATTTATTTTGTATATTTTTGTAACAAAAATGCAGTTTTGATAGCTTGTTTAAGTAATAATCTAAATAATTTAAAATATTATATAGTAAATGTTAGCACTTTTTTAAGCTGGAAACTTTGAGATGATGTTAATTGATATCAATTGAATGTAATTAAATGAAATTGACAAATGGTTTAGGGTTTTTGAAATGATTTAAGATGGCTGTATTTTGGATTAGTTGTCCATTGAAGGCAAACAGCTGAGGTACCAGATCCATGTATTAAAGGAAATACTTCAACTTTATTCTGCTCCAGTGGTGTTTTTCTACATGTTTTCACTATTTTGTGTTTTTATCATGTATGATCCAGCCTGGTGGTTCCCTCTCTGCTGCCCCTGAAGTACCTGCAGTGTTGGAGAGTTCTGCACCTCAGGATGGGGCTTGTCCCCCCTCTGGGAGTGGTGATGGAGGGGCGGATGTAACTTGTGAGGAACTGCCAGGTTTGGTGCACAGGATCATGTACCGTGGGTTTGGAATCACCTGCGTTGGATGGAGAGCATGTTGACTACCCTGGTGGGGCAAGCTCACTCCAGAGTCCAGCCTCCATCATTGCCACCCACAAGGCAGTGACAGAGCAGTGCCAACAGTCCCATGGGTGGGGACATGAGACTGTGATTCCACAACATCCTCCCCATCCAAGGTGTTCACCCCCCCTCTTGTGCCACATACCAACACTGTCAGCTGTCTTGTCAGTCTACAAAAGCTTCACCTACCCAACTTACCTCCCCCACATGTACCTATGACCCTTCTCCAACATTCCACACTCACTTTAAAAAGAAAATGGGCACCTGTCCCAAAATAAAAATATTGTCCAATACATAGCTCTCCATTATTCACACATGTCCTCTGGACACATGTAATTTGGACCAATTGGCTTAACAACACAGCTATGCTGTCCTCACCCTCTCTCTGGGGGTGAGAGTCCAAATTCATCCACAAATTCTGTCAAAGTGCACAGTTGTTGCTGTCGAAGTAATGGATAGCTATAGTTCTTTCCTACACCCTTCCTGCACATACCTACCTGTCTTTTGCTATGTTTCCCCCCTGCTTGCACCCCATTTTATCAATTTCATATCTCCCTATTTTTCTTTTCTTAAATATTTTTGCATGATGCTGCACAATGCAGCACATCATGCAGTGTCACTAAGCTCAGCTAAATTGAGCTATATCAATATATGTGTTTTAAATGATAATAAACACTTGCCCCTAGTTTGAAAGAAAGACCATTACACCTACAGACCACTGCATTAACATGCAATGCCACACAGCTGTCAAGTAAAACAGGTGGTTTAAGCAAAATATATTAACTGCAAGTTACAGTCATTAAGCAAGTTTAAGCAGAGCTGGGCTTTGTGCCACATCACACAAACTTGCTTAAAGAATATTGGAAACAATAGGAGTGTAACTTGGAGTCTGGAGCAAGAGTACACCAGTAGAAAGCAAGACACAGAGTAACGGATGTAAGTGAGGTCTCTAATATCAGATAAATGTGTGCGTTTACCAGCGAAATTTAGAAATACATCTGCTAAAACATTAATGGCAGCATACATGTTCAGCTCAGACTCTGTTTGTGAAATATGTCCATATAAAGCCATTCACATAATAATGGATGTAAAAAAGTATGTCACAGCCTGTATGTGTGCACTTATATATTGACAAATACACCTGCTATAACAGTGACTCGGTAGCTCAGTCTGTTAAATGCTGTGCAAGCAGTAATTTTCCCACACACAGTTCTGAGTTCAAATCCAGTGGTGTGTAGCATTTAAATTACATTATTGTGAAACTAGCAATTAATGATCAAGTCATGCACACTTTATCCATGCAATGCAATCCAAATGAAATGTCTGCTTTTCACTGATGGAAGTTACAGGTCTGCAGATAGGAACACTTCACATATCCCTATAGCAACACTATAAGTGCATAAAGTGTCAGGTCATGCATTAATATGCATTCACAGAGAATGTTAACTTTGGTAATGCAAATGAGGTCCACTAATATCAGAGTGCCACACACAATCCTTTCATAATCACATTAGAGATTAGCACAACTGCACAACTAACATACACATATAAAGCCCCTGCTAGTAACAAGGACTGACAGCGCACACATTCCGAATGAGTACCACACTGTAACACATGGTCTGACAGTTGCCCAAATTTTATTTTTTTATTTATTTTTATTTATTTGACATTTGTTAACTGGGAAAGTCCGACTTGGAACAAAGCCAATTTTCAGCAGAGGCCCAGGGAGAAAGACTCCAGACGCATGTCTTTGTAACGTGGGAAGAAACCAGAGCACCTGGAGGAAACCCACATGAATGCAGGGAGGACATGCAGACTCCATACAGAAGGCACCCCAGCCGAAAATCGAACCGGAGAACCTCTTGCTGTAAGTTGACAATGCTACCGCTGCACCACTGCACCGACGCAATCAAATGGTTGACTTAATGTTATATTTACTCCCTTTGTTGCTCAAGTTCACAACAAACATGTTGCCTAGTGCTCTGTTAATGATACCATTGCCTAACATACTTACCTTAAACACATGCCTTAATTTGCATGGAAGGAGTACCATCACTCTTGCTGTGCCTCTTCAACAAGGCTGACACAGTTCCCACAGTTACTCATACAGCTTGTTGTCCTCCAAAGTGTTTACACTATCTGTCTATGCCTATTGATTGCAGCAGTAGCTGCAGTCTGTAGTACACACATCTGTATGCAAAACTAGCTGCTACAGACTTACCCTCTGTGATGACGTAGTCTCTTGATCCTAGTAATGTCGAGCAAAACATACCAGAAAGGGCTTCTAATCTACATGAAGGCCTTATATCTTGTTCAGTGGTTGCATGGCATTGGCTAATGATACTGTAAATCAGCTGTGTTGGCTTGTTCTGTATCCCATTGTGTAACTTGCACATGATATGTGTTACAGCAGATGTGTGCTTCACATGCATGGAGGGCCTGTTACATATAGGGTGTAGTGTCTGTGTTACATACCTGTCTCGCCACCATGTACTATTTATACCACAGTGATGGTGTAGATGTGTAGAACAGGTAAGACATGTTTTAGTCTTGTCTTGGATACATGAGAGGTACACAGTAGGATCTGACAACTCCCTGTATGACAGTCATGCACATCCCCTCCAAAGCATGTAGGACACAGACTGCACATGTACAGTCTTGACACAGACTGCATAGGACATGTTATCTACAATGTGTATTGGTTTACCATGGAACCTGTGTGGCTGCTACAGTTGTAAGTTATGCCTGTGTAGTGACATAGCAAAGGTGCCATTGCACTCAATGATAGGTGTGATGAGTGCCAGATTCGGTATAACAATGACAGTCTGGGATTTACATGCCATACCTTTATATATAGGTTGTACAGAATTGAATGGATCCCCACATCTTACCGACCAGTGAAAGTCAAAGGCTACATTATTCTCTGTGTCTGGAACTTCATGAGTAATGGCTCAACTGTGTGCAGTGTGTCGACACTACCATATTTTCCAGGGGTGGATGACTTCCCAAGGGTGCAGTTGTTGACATTTACCATTTGTCAGTGGCTCTGGCAACAATTGAATGTGTGTCTCAGGTTATCCTGGATAACTCTTGGTTCTCTGTGAGATTCAGTGACAGCTCCTAATATGCAATCACCTGCTAATGTAGTCAGTTGGAGGTCACTGACATTGGCCATGACTGAAGAGAAATGAATGGCTACAAGTGGTACTCCATTAATAATGCCTGTGAAAATTCACTAGTGACTGGTGTCATTGTAGCATAGCTCTCCCAATACTATGTTCCCAAAATATGACAGACTCTTGCCTACCCACCAGATGGCATACCACTCTGTAAATGACTTGCACAGTTTTCAGCAAGGCCTGCTGGCCTAATATTGTCAAACATCTTCTCAGGCCATGGTAGGTGGAGTAAGTCATATTCCCCTTATCCATTGCATAGTTTAACACTCATTGAGGTCCACCAGTTAGGGTAGGGAGGCATGATCTGGTCTTGAGCAAAACAAACAGTGTGTGGTCCATTGACAGTTGGTGTATGGCATTGTTACTGCTCGTATCCATGCTAACTCCTTTCATGGTGTTTCATATAAGAAGTACTTTTATGACCTGAATAACTTGTGCTAGCTATACCTGAATTGCTTTTACTGACAATTTTCCAGTTGTACAATTGTGAACGATTGACTTAGTTTCACTGGTGTATCTTTAAAATCTGGCAAGTGTTTGTTATTTACTGCATTGCTCTCTTGCTAAGGTTTCTTAGCTATAAATCCTAATCCATTCTGAGGTGTGCTACTTTACCCCCCCCCCCCAAAACCTTTCTGAATGTACTATTATAAAATAACTGCCTGTTTCTGCTTTAATGCCTACCCTAGAATTTCTGCTTTTCTCTTTTCCTAGTTGAACTTCACATTTACCTACACTAACATACTGCGGCTCCTGCATAACGGCATCTACAGGATTGCAGTTGGCCACTACAACAAAAACTGTTTCTCACAGCAATTAATCAGAGCAGGTTACACATATAAAAAGTATTTGTTAAGCTTTCTCTTACAGTGCTGTGTAATTAAGCAAGTCACCATTTTGGTCAGCCATACGGCTCTTTTCTACTTGAGTGTTTGCCTCCTTCCCCTGTAACTAAAGTACACTGACTCTTACATTTGTCTCTCTGACCCTAATTTTTACAGGTATACCTTGTACCTTTCTGGCTTTCTAACACTCAGACATAGATTCCTGCTGAAAGGTTTACTTACTTGTCTGACATTTAAACAAGTAACCCTTGTAAAAATCCTCAAAATTGTGTACTGTTGGTCTGTCTTTCCTGCAAAACGTAAGTAAAATTAAAGTGCTGAGTGCAAGTAACATTAAAGTGCTGAGTGCAGATTTTAGGCCCTTACATTCAACTTACCTCTGGTGTGGTGTCTTGAGTCAATCAAGGTATCCCTCTAACCACTCCTACTGCCTTCTCCCCCCCTTTCCTCCTCATACAGGTTAAACTGCTACAACTTAGCGCAGGCATTGGTTCATCCCTGCTTCGCTTGTCCTCGCTTCGCTCAGGCTCGCTTCTCACCCCACCCTGCCCCCAAATACCTCCCACCCCTGGTGCTGCTACATTTATTGGTACTAAACCACACCCCACTTTTTTAAAACAATCGGTAATAACTTGTCACTCAGCAGCACCAACCTCAACCTGATACCACCAGTCCTCCAACTCTACCATTCCTTTTGCCTAAGTTTCAAGTCTCATTCAGTAGGTATGCTATCACTCAAAATAGTCTTATTAACTCTACTTCTACCCCTTTTACTCATCCCATATCTCCTAGCCGCCTATGAATGTCAGGATCACCCAGGTTTCCACTATGCTAAATTCCAAACATCCATCCCATCTACAACAGATAATAATGCACCCTTACTCACTTCCCTCACGCTTACCTCCTTAACCCCTAAATACTACCATCTTACTAGACCTAGTTACATTAGTCCTAAAACTAGACACTATTACAAAACTTTATTCAAATCTTAAAACTCATGCTCAGGATACACTACAACCTCACAAAGGACAGCGACATCCATCCAAACCCTGGTCCATCCCCACCTGTTGACCCTGATCCCCCTACTATATCCCCTACCACCATAGCTCTAACAAATAGACCTCCTAACTCACTGCTGGCCTGCCATCTAAACATTAGGAGCATAAATATCAAAACTCAGCACCTGCATGCCCTCTTAGCTGTTCATTCTCCAGATATATTATGCCTAACAACAACATGGCTAAAGTCTACCACCAAGGACCATGAGATTCTGCCACCAGGGTACAGTGTGCTTCGACTAGACCATACCACCAGAAAGGATGGTGGGGTAGCCATACTTTACAAGCCTACCCTATCTGTCAGCATAGACACCCAACAACCACTCCAGTTCAATAATGCTGAAATTCTTATCTCACAACTACAAATTAATAAAAACAAAAATTTAAACATTGTCTGTGTCTACATTACCCCAGGGAGGAACACAGAAACCGTAGAAGACTCCTTATATTGGTTATCCAATAACTACCTCCAAGAAACAGTTGAGTTGTTCTTGGGGATTTCAACATTGACTGGAACACTTGCTCTTGTGAAACCCCCACAACCCACATAAACCTCTATGGATTTACTCAAATCATAGCCTCCCCCATCAAGACAGGAAAAGCCAATAACAAGGAAAGTACCCTAGACTGGATACTCGTCAATACCTAACTTCAATCCGATAAATCAGGCACTTTGCCTGATGACCTAAGTGACCACTATCTCACCTATGTAATCAAGCTCAAAGTAGACTGCTCCTACCAACCCACCTATAGAACATTAAGAAACAACAAGAATTTTATTTTCACCAAGCTTCAAAATGAACTTAAGGCATGCAACTGGTCAGTACTAAAAAGTCTCCCACTAGATGAAGCAGTAGCATACTTTAACACCAAATTCCTTGCTATTCTTAACTCCCATGCTCCCAGCTATTCTATTAGAACCAAAGTTAATATTGCACCATGGCATTCGAAAGATACCAAAACTAAAATTTCACTCAGAAACAAAGCATGGGCCGCCTACTGAAAAACAAAAGCCCCACTTGATCAACTAAGATTCAGACAGCTAAGGAATGACACCATAAAATCCATAACCTTAGACAAAATGAACCACTACTACCATCTACTGCAAAAACACCAAAACAAACCTCAAATGTTCTGGGCAGGAAAAAACAAACTACTCCACCCAGGCCAAACCACCACTCCACCCCCCTCAGCTTCCCAACAAAAATCCCCAGTAGACATTAGTAATAACTTTAACAGATTCTTCACAGAGACTATTCAGTCTCTAGCTAGCCAACTCTCTCCCAATGGCTCTAATTCTAATGCAGCCACACCCAGTATCCAAACATGCTTTACCTTCCAACCTGTTCCTACTCAACTTATTCATGCCCTACTTAAGAAACTAAGACCCACCACCCTGGCTGCCGACCTCTTCCCAGCAGACTATCTCCAAAAGGCTGATGACACCATAGCATACCCCATCTCAATCTTGATCAAAAGAGCTATATCTGAAGCTACTGTACATACTATATGGAAAATCTCCCATGTCATACCTCTCCATAAAGGAGGCAGTTCCACTGAACTTTCAAACTTTAGACCCATAGCTATTCTGTCACCTCTAGCTAAAATTATGGAGAAGTGTGTGCACATAGAGCTCATGCACTACCTCACACAGAACAAGCTGTTGTCCAACTTTGAGCATAGCTTTAAGCCACACCACAGTACTACTTCTGTCCTCCTCTCTTTCTCTAATGTCATTAACCACAACCGCAATAATAACAAACTATCCTCAGCATTCTTTCTAGATCTATCAAAGGCTTTTGACATGGTTGACTACAAAATGCTTATAAATACCTTGAAGGCCTTTTCCTTAAACAACCATGCAATCCAATGGTTTCAATCCTACCTGCAGGGTAGGCAACAGGCAGCCCTATGGCAGGACAAGCTATCATCTCGCCTACCCATCACATTAGGAGTCCCCCAGGGCTAGATACTAGGACCCCTTCTTTTCTCCATCTTTATCAACGACCTTCATTCATTCATCCCAAATCCCATCTGCATTCAATATGTGGATGATGCCACCATAATGTGTTCTGACACCTCACCAGCTACTTTATTCACATTAACCCAAAATACCTTCAATACAGTAGAAAAATGGCTCTCCAATCAACATATAATCCTAAACCCCAAGAAAACTAAGCTGCTTCTCTTCTCCCCCACATGCAGGACCCCCCCTGCCATCCTTCAGCATAACCACTAACAATGGCACTATCATCTCCCCAAAAGCCCAGACTAAACTACTGGGTGTTATAGTTGATAACAACCTGAAGTTTGATGTGCCTATCAATCAAACTATCAAAAACATTAATAAAAAACTTGGCTTTCTTTACAGAATCAAACCTTCCCTTACCCTACTTACTAGAACTGCAATTGCCCATTCCCATCTGCTATCAACTCTTCTCTATGCCTCACCTCTATTCTCCAACTTAAATAAAACAGATCTTAATAAACTATCATCCTGCTATAACCACATTGCCATATTTGCTACTGGTTCAGCCTACCGGACACACCACTGTCACAACCTAAATCGCCTAGGATGGCTTGAACTGCCAAGCCTACTGCAGTTCAACCAGGTAATAGTGGCACATAAAGTCCTTTACCAACCAGAAAATACACCTGCACTAAAAAATATTATCAGCCCCTACACCAGCACCCAGCCACTGCGATCATCCACTAGACTCCTAGTTCAAACATACAAATCCAACTACTCAGCTGGGGATTCTCGATTTGCCAACTCATTTGGAAAAACATGGAACTGACCCCAAGCTGACGACCCTAGAACCCTCACTAACTCAATTCAAAAACAAACTCAAGAAATACTTCAAAACATATTGGTTATGTCCTTGCACTAACCCCGTCTAGTGACTTCTCTATTTCTTAGGTGCCTTACCTTCAACTACTTCTAACTTTTTCTACCACTCCATTTCAGGAAGGGTCAATTGTATAACTGCTGCTCAATGTGTCTTAAACCTGAATGTAATGTTATGTATATATAACTTTGAAAATGATGTTATGTTTTGTAAAGAGTTTTATAATAAGTTAGTACCATATGTGCTAAATGCTGGTATTGCTTACGACTGTAATCTGCTTGAAACTAGCATTTACTAAATGTGTATTATTATCCTGGAGCTTTTCTCCCCAGGCCTCCACTGAAAATGGACATATATCCAGTCGGACTATCCTGGTCAACAAATGTAAAATTAAATAAATAATAAATAAATAAATATAACATGACTCTGATATCTGGGGACACTGGTTGGCATTGTATGGTAGTTGTCTATTGTATAACTAAGTATTGTATTTACTTCCATCACGTTCCAAGAAGAAAGTCATCCAAGGTTTCTGTACAGGGCACAGACAAACATGTTTGGGAAGTGTAATATGTATACCCTGTGAAGGTAAGGTGGGGGGTTTACACAGGTATTCTGCAGCTGGACACTACCCAAGCATTGTGTACTGGAAGGACACAATTTCTTTGTGAAGACTGTGGAAAGCAGGGGAGTCCATGGAACTGCTCATGCCTGGCAACTACTATTGCTGGTCTCAACAAAACGACTCTCACATAGGATAACATGTTCCAATACATTGGCTGTCATCACACACAAAATGTTACTATGAAGGTCATGATGAGAAGCAGGACACAGCCTTTGTTCATCCACATGGTTGTTTCACATCATGGAAGGCTCTGTAGGCTTCACATACCCTTCTCCAGGTAGATGCCTTGATTAGCAACCTGGGCACTCAGTTGGCTTTTGCATGTATCATGCCTTCTGTTTCAGGGTTGGTGTTATGTCACTAGGGAACTGCAGCATCACAATATAATGTGCAATGTTGAGTGACAGAGATGTCAAGGCTTGCTGAAAGAAGCAGCTCAGTGGTGGTGATCCATCATAGGTGACAATTTCACAGCAAGCCATTCATCCTGCCCTTCAACAGATTAATGGTGGATATCTGCATGCCATGGCTGTGAGGCCTACTGCAGTGGACTGGCCACATTTGGCCAATGTGTGTCCACCTGCCACATGTCCTAGGCATGTCATACTGTACAGTTATGTACCCAAAACACATGTCTGTGTTCCCTCGTGTCTCACAACAACCAGTGTGCTGTCTGGTTGCTTGACAGGCATCATACATTTGCGAGGCCAATGTAATGTCAACAAAGTTGAACAAGTCCTCTAGGCATGCATGGGCATCCATATCTTCATTGTAAGGAGTGCATACACTGTATGTCAGGCTGTCAAACTCAAGGGTGTGGCAGCATGACCCTAATTTTGCAGAAGATGCTGATGAGATGTGGAAAGTGTCCCCACCCCTCTAGTCCTATGACACGCAAACACATCTGACAGATGTCACTGCATTTCAAACCTTGCTTCCATGGTGTCTCCAACAGCAGTCATTACATATGGCAATGAGTATTTTGCCAACATGCACAGCTTGCATCCTGCACTACCTACACTCACATCACACGCACCTGCATGTGTGCAGCACCTTACCAGGCACATTCTCAAACAACAGACACCTCAGAAAAGCCTGCCTCTGGAGACCACAGTACACATAATACTCCATGCAGCATTCTCTCACCGGTCAAACACCTGAGGCAAAACACAAAATCACAACTTTTATTCATAGGTGGTGACATCCTGAAACACATTGTATGAACAGGCTACATATGGGAAATGTCATAGTTTGCTGTCTGTGGGTTGAGACAATATGCCATACCACATATTGCCACAAATCAAGGAATATCAGTTAGCATAATGTTCACATCATAGTTCCTGCAGGTGTGTACAACTAGGAATATACATCACCAGACTGTATCCAGACACATGACTGAGTTTAGACAGTATGTGTATCTCACAGATATGTGCATAGCTTTCAGCTGTAGTTGACCCTCACCTAGGATGCTGGCTCCATACACACAGAAATTGATAGAAGTCAATAATTGCTTTAGCATGTGGTGTCATTGTAAGGAGATCGACTACATGTCTGCCTGTGATGCCTTGCTCAACAGACATCAATGCTTCACCAGTGATGGCCTTCATCTCTCACCCCTGAGATTTGGAGTACTGGCTAAAGCTGCTTGACACCCCCACAATGCATATTTTATGCTCTGTCTGGAGGGATAACTTTGCAATGAGGATACCGTCTTCATACTTCATGGCTATGCAGGTACACGCTGGGAATGCCAACAGTGAACCCCACTCGGTGGAAGGTGTCTCCACCTTGGAATATGCAGACATGTGTGCAGTCTAGACCATCTGGTTAAAGGCTGTGAACAACACCACTGCCATGCCAGATTACACGTCTTTCCACATGTTGAGACTTCAAAATGACTGTGTGCAAGGTAATGCAGGTGGTATATACATACTCATTAAGGATAGATACACATCCAGATTTTGTGAAACACTGTGTTCTCCCAGAGACACTGCAGGTGACATTCACTACTGGAAAGGCACATAATCAAGCAATTGCCAGCTACAGAAGCAGCTCCATGAATCCAGACACCCATTGTGCTTATTTGGATGTATGTGTGTCTATCAAGATATATCATTACACCATGGTTTGGGGTGGCATTAAGTGACCACCAACTGTGTTGCTTAGTCATGCTGCAGCTCACTTACCCAAAGGTTTGTCCACATCCTTAACTACAATGCCCCGGAGCAGTGCCATGACATCCCCACAAGGGGAACCAATGTATTGCATCATGTGTTTACCAATATGGGTGATCACTGCAGACCCCTACTGTCAGGTCATCCCTGGTGGGATCTGACCACAGATCAGTCTGATTAAAACTACCTGAACTAATCCCCCTTGCAGACAATACAGACATATATTTCAACACAGCAATTTATTACCTCCTGTGGGATGGTACACATAGCTTGACTGCACCTCCCCCCTCAGATGGGACAGGCAAGTATGCCGAGCTCAACACCCATGCATTCTGCAAGCAGCAGTACAACAGCAATGACTCAGCTGTACTGACAGGAGGAGCATGGACTCTTCATGGCACAGCAAACCCACCTGGTGAACAACTGCCATTACCAGACTGTAAAATAAGATGTGGACATTGCTGTGTGACTGTTGGGGTGAGGGTGCCCCCCTAAAATAGAGGCACAAACTCCTTATCTGCAACAAGCACATAATGTTGTTGTGATGTTGTGCAAACACAGTAAGTGACAAAGTTAGCCACCCACACAAAGCAGAACCACCACGCACAGTGTAGTTACATGTGTAACCTCAGAGGATAGGCCCAGATTGTTGGTGAACTCATACGTAATGATAACACATATAATAGGTCTGTACACATAGCTAACTTCTAGCCCCACAGGTTTTGCATCAACTTCACTTCCCAGTCCCCACCACATGTGCCACATGACATTCCTGCAACCTGTCCTATATCTTCCATATCTACAGAGCAGGTCATAACTGGCCTTTCTATGGGGGATACACAGCATCTATTGGACATGCTAACATCCCAGGCTGCATCCTATATGGGATCTGATAAGGATTACAAACACCATTAGGAACACCTTACAATTATACTGAAACCACTGGCTGCACCCTGGCTGACTGGACAATGGCAAATGTTATAACCTTGCACAGAGATGGTGCATCTGACCACCAGAAATATAGACCTCTTTGCCTGAGTATCCATAAATGTACGTCCATAGGGTAAATCTTCATGGAGCTTATCAGCACACATATATGAGCTCTGCACACAGTTGACTGTGCACAGTTTGGATGTCTGACAGGGAGGTCATGACTGTTAAATGTGGTGGACATGTCCAAGGCAGTCACCAAGGACCTGGGTGAGGGGACATCAGGCATACAACCCCCTGGACTTAGCCAAGCCATCTGACTATATCTCCTACTCAGCATCAGTTACAAAAACACCCACTTAGGCCTCCACTGTAATATCATTGTAGGGGTCACTAAGTGGCCCACTGATGGCACACATACTCAACATAGGGATATCTTCTTTCAGTAGCTGATCAGTAAGCAGCAGTATTCAACAGGGCTCAGTCCTGGGTCCTCTACTGCTTGGAATCCATTTAACCATGATACAAGCAAATACTGAACGTCTGTGGCTAACAATGTTGGCTGATGTCTGCAAACTGTGAGCAATCACAGAGTCTGTGAGTTATGTCAATATCCAATCAGAGGGTACTGATGAACAAATGCCTGTTAACATACTAATGACCATAAACTCCATGCAAATATATATATATATATATATATATATATATATATATATATGTATATATATGGTATCATTTTCATCCCTAACACCTATGTACCTGCTAAGTAGCACATCAGTCACAACATGTTATGTACATTCTCAGGGGTGATACAAATGGGCACACAGGCATGGCAATAAACGTTTACACCTAATGTACCGATGATCACCATGTCTCCCCAGTGGTATGAAGGGAATCATATGTTATAACTGAGGGCACAGTCACCTGTAATTGACATACTCATAACCTCCATCTACTCTTCCCTCAGCATTTCAATATCTGAGTGCAATGGCCATTTGGTAATGTACTTTTCCAAGTACTTCTGGCAATTGCACACAATAGTTTGGTCCCTTACAAGGGAACTTCATGTCTTTAGTATCTGTTTAATGGGGATTGTCTAAAACCAGTGTCATTGTAGCTTGTGGCATTTAGACTACTCAGAGGTGATCTCTGCTTTGCATATGGGCTAATGTGTGACCCTGCTTGACTGTAAATGCTGCATATCTGTAAGTGGCATGGCACATGGATTAATTACTCTAAGGACATTAACCTAGTATGTGATATTAGTAATACATGCTGGTGGGACAGAGCTATCTAGCAGACTTTAACACACCTTTAAAATAGAGCTCTGCCTAATAGCAAACAGAGCACCTCAGTGCACCTCATCACATGCCATATGTATGATTGGCTGGGTGACCATCATTTCAGCACAAGGCTTCTGCCTGTGTCCCTCTTGGACTGGGGCAATATGTGCTGATCATGTAAATAAGGGTATAAAGTTGTCTAGGACTGTGAGGGCTATATGACCATAATGCTACGGAAGTTCAAACATCATATGGTTCTATAAGCTGATGCAAAATGCTCTAACAGCCACAAACACAAACCTGGCTACAATGAGGATAGCACCACTTCCAATTACTGCTTACAGAATATGTCATGGCACAAACATAGTGCAAGTTGGCTGTATGTAGATTAGAACATTTACCTATCTAATTGTGCACACTACAGATCACAGTACACGATGCACGCAACACATCTCGTGTCTGCTATTATTATCTCTTTAGGATATATTATGCTTGATTACATCAGCAGGCCTGGTTGTGGTCAGGCATTCAGAAGCCCACATCACCTGCTACAAATAAAATACTGCAAAACCCTACCTCTTTCTAAGTTACTTAGGTGATCACATTTACACTGTACAGACATACAGAGGCCTGGAGTGAGATTAGAACCCCCTACCTATCTAGTATTACACACTATAGACCACAGTACTTATCGCACTTGCCAAGGCTTAATTCTGATATTACAATGGCAGCTGGTAGTCTTAAGGTAGATGACATCAGCAGACCCTGTAGAAGACGGCAGTTTGGAAGCCAGCAGCAACTTACAGGGCCAAAAAGTGCATAGCCATTGCACACTGATAACCAATGAGGGATTCTCAGTTGCCTGGCAAGGGGATACACGCACACGCACACACGCACACACACGCACACACACACACACACACACACACACACACACACACACACACACACACACACACACACACACACACACACACACACACACACACACACACACACACACATTTACCAAGTGGCCTGGAGTGAGATTAGAAGCCCTACATACCTAGTGTTATACACTACAGATCTCAGTACTTATTGCACGCACCATGGCCAAAATCTGTTTTTATATAATTGCCAGCAAACTACGTGTGGATTACTCAAACTAGGCTTGTGTTGAACAGCATCTGTTGCCTGCAGAGTGATACTGCTTCATACTGTTATCTGCATCTAGTATTCTAGCAGTCAGATAACTGTTATTTATCCAGGCTATGTATCTACAGTTGCCAGTTTGGCCATAAGTGGCTGCTTGCACTTGGATTGGCAAGCCTGTGCCCTGTCCATGTGTGCATAGACAACATTATACATTACACCACCTGCTCACCTGTTGCTTTATGTGTGGTGACATCCAGCAGGCACAGGAGTCTGTAGGTAAGTGCATTATGTACTGTTGAGCCCTTACTATGGATCTTTTAGGCAACATTATAGATGTGCAATAGTGCAGCTTTACTCACCATTATTAGTGTATGTAGAACAATACAGACATCCACACACACATTTGTGTATATAACAGGGATGTATATATAAATGTAGCTGTGTGTGTATGATGTTTATCTGTTATGTAGATATATGGGAGAGACTGAGATGAATGTTTATATATCTGTCTACATATATATATATATATATATATAAATATATATACATACATATATATATATATATATATATATATTTATATATATATATATATATATATATATATATATATATAGATATAGATATATATTTACTATCATTACTGCAAAATGCAAAACATTTGCTATTCGCAATAGTGAAATAAACCACTGAACCCGGAATATCGATTCCTACACAATGTTGACCCAAATGATCGACACATTTGAGTCGACCTTGTCACAGAAAACATCACGTGATATCCGTATAGGAGCTGATGTAAATCAAACTCCTATACGACATATCACATTTTTGCAGGGGGGAAAGCCCCATATTCCAACTCCGAGATCACACTACAGTGGTGATATGGATGAATTTCCAGTCCTCACTATACTGCAGTCTCTGTACAGTTTGTGGAACATGCTTATGCGAATGTACTACTGCATTCACATAAGTGTGTTTGACTACCCCATACACCTAACATTGTGCAAACGACAATCTGATTTTCGGCAGCAAACATGCTGACAGCTTGTCATTCACATAATAGAGACAGATATAATATTTATGTGAGAGAAAGATAGTGACAGATGTGTATGTTTACATATCTGTATGTATGTATGTATGTATACACATATCTATACATAAGAGGTAATTTTGATCAAGGGGAAACAGAACAGCGCTCAGTTTCATTAAGTGTATGAGCATGCCCATTGTGATTGTCAGTACTTATAAAGTGACTCCAGCCCACACCTACCTGTCGTCCAGTCTGGGATTTTGTGTGTTACAGACAATGACATCTGCCCCTGTTTCTGCAGTACTGCACTTCACTCAAAATGTCCATGACATTCTCCAGCTGTCTGATTTAATTAGTATCTGACAGAGAGAAATAAGGTTACATCACACAAAGACTGACAGTCTCTAAAGGAAAACATATAATAATACCTCACATCTAAAATATGTGGCTACTTCCAGATTAGAATAATGAACACCATCACCCATACTAACTCCTCTAGTCCACTGAACCACACAAGCTACCAGACAGAGAGGACTCATTCATGACACAATCAACAGCATACATATGTACATTGTTATTCCTATGTTAAGTGAGACATACAAATGTATGATCAATTTCTATGTTACTGACCTGAGATTGCCTGGCCTGCTGATATATCACTGATGAGTTACTGTTAAAACAGTTATATGGGAATGCTGCTGTGTTTGGGGTGGGGGAAAAACACCACATGTTCTGCTGGGATGCACAGAAGTCCAAATATCATGTGACCCCACTGTTTAACATCTCCCTTGACTGATGTAGTGAATAATCCAACCATGAGGCCTAGTGAATATTAAGGAACACATACTAGTGGACTCGGTATCTGTAGTCCCATGTTACTTCTGTCAAAATAGCCCATTATACTTACTTGCATTAATGCAGCAAATCCATGCATACAATGCCATTTCATAGTAATCCTTTCAAGTACTGTGTAGGTTAGAGACTTATCTTGCAAATGCAGCAGTTGACAGAACTGTATGTCAGAGCTGACTCTGTCAGATCCAAGCAGTACACAGCTGATATATGGATAGGTACAGGTTGTATGGGTTGCTTTTGGCATCAATTTTAATATATGTATGTGAGTAGGCTAAGGTGTCAGCATCTAGGTCCCTGGGTTGTCAGTGAACGTGCTATGCGTTGTCTCTTAGCCAATGCCAAGGCATACTGAGCATGCCTACATCTGTCTAAAGGGACATCAGCAGGGGGTTCTTCCTCTGACCCCTTCTGTGACTGTGGCTGTGGTGACATAGGCACTGGTGAGGGGCTGTGTATCTCTTCCTTTTGCTGATCCTGCTGCAGCTGTTTCCATGGGATCATATTGTGCAGCATAGCACTTACTGTGAACATATGTGCACATGTAGCTGGAGAGTACTGCAGGGTTCCACCAGATATATCTAGGCACTAGAACCGTGACTTCAGAAGCCCAAACACATGGTTTATGATGTTCCTAGTTGGTGTGTGTGTGTGTGTGTGTGCTTCATTATGGCATTCTTCCATGGGTGTGTGTGCATTTCTGATGGGTATCATCAGCCATGGTTCCAGGGCATAGCCAGCATCCCCCAAAAAATGGCCATGTGAGATGTCCGCCCAGCAGACATCTGGTACAGCTGTGATGCATGCCAGATATGGTAGTTGTGATAATTGCTAGGGCTGCCAGCACAAACATTCAGGATAATCCCCTTGGCATTGCACACAACATTGTTCATGGAGGGGTACCCCTTGCGGTTGATGCAAATTCTACCCTCCTCACTGGGTGGTGCCTTGATGTGCACAAGAGTGCAATCTATGGCACTCAGTACTTCAGGGTAATGTGCTACATGGTAGAAGTGTTGCATATTGCTGGCACTTGCCTCAGCAATGAGGGGTAAAGAAATGTGTTCACTGACATGTGGTAGCATGCCATCCAGGAACTGGTGTAGTAACCTAGATGCAGATGCCTGTGAGACCCCCATCATGTCCCCAGTTGATTTTTGAAAAGTACCTGTAGCTAGTATCCTAAGAGCTACACATGCCTTTGTTTCTACTGGGATGGGCTCCTCTCTGTTGGTTCTGGGTCTGAGTTGAGGGCAGCAGAAGTCAGTGACTTCCTGTAGTATGTCCCTGTCTACCCTGTAGTGCTCTACAATCCCCAACTTATGTAGCTCCTGGTAGGTTACCTTGGGCCTGTATGCCTATTGTCAGCAGCAGCAGCAGCACTGACTTCAGCATCTAGAACATACAGATGTAGCAGACCTGCAGTAGCCTCTAGCATTATCTCAGTTAAAATGTCAAGTCTGTACTCCAATGGTGCAGAGTCTTCTTCTTCTGGCTTTTTCCCGGTTAGGGGTTGCTACAGCGGATCACATGTCCGCACATGATTGGCAGTGGAGTTTTACAGTGTTGAGTTGCCAGCCCGGCACCCAACCTTCCACGGAAGGCACACACGCACGCAATCAAGCCTAGGGCCAATTAACAGTGTCCAATCCACCTACAGCATTGTCTTTGGGATGTGGGAGAAAATCAGAGCATCTGGAGGCAACCCACGCGACCACAGGGAGGACATGCAGACTCCACACAGAAGGCACCCCAGCCAAGGATCGAACCGGAGAACCTCTTGCTGTGAGGCGACAATGCTAACCGCTGCACCACCATGGCAAATGGTGCAGAGTATTGGGGGGAAATCAGAATGTAAGGTGTATGCATACTTTATACAGCTCTGCTGTAGGTACAGAATGTGTGATTGGCTAACTATAATGCATTCTACCTGCCTACAATATAATTAATATCATTTAATAGCCATATTTCAGTGTGCGATGGTGCCCACAGCACCACAGTGTGCAGCATAGTTTAAGCAAGTCAAAACTTCTAATTGCATACATCCAGTTTTCAGATGCTATCAGCAAGGTGGCTTACCACACAAACATGCACACCAAAACTTATCAAAGCTTAGAAGTCAGTGGACACCCCCCCCAGATGTCAGCTACATACTGTGTAAATATCAACATGGGTCTAAGAGCCTACATGAAGGGAATATAGGTTCATAGGTTCATAGGTAGGTACTAGGCTATCTGCCTGAAGGCATTTATAAGCCTAGCCAGAGTGTGTCAGCTTTCGCCACCCCATTGACTAATTAACTGACTAATTAACTGATCCTCTGTCAAGCAGAACCAATGAAGTGATCCCAGGGGTGTATTTTCTGTTACCCATCCACTCGTCAAGGTTTCTCTTGAAGAGTGTTAGTGAGGGGCTCTGCCTGATGTAATTTAGAATTTTGTTCCAAAGCATGGGGAGTCTCTGTGGCAGGAATCTATCCCTCCAGCATGTTCTATTTATTGTTGTGGTGAGGTTTAGCTCACTAGAGCGCATGGCTCACAGTGATATGGATTTCTTTAGGTGGAGAATGTCCATCAATTCTGAGTTAGACATGGCTTTGTAAGTCAGGCAGAGATCACCTCTGAGTAAGCGATATGCCACTGAGTACAGCCAGAGTTTTTTCAGTTGGGCTGCATAGGACATATAAGAAAAATCAGGCACAAGTGTCAGCCGGTAGCAAACAATTTAATAGTAAAGCGTTTTTCGTCGGTACAATGTACAGACTTCCTCAGACAAAAAATTAAACATAAATAACCCTTTAAGTAGTTAAGGGCAATTACTCTAACCCAATCAAATACAATAATTAATTAATAAAGCACCTAAGTACTTTTTTAAAACCATCCACACATATGTGGCTTAAAACAGCAAGGGTAACAACAATAACAAAGGTATCAAGCTCTTCGGGAAAAATGTTAATAGCTGAGGTTGACAAAGAATTTAGATTTCACATATTCTTAAACCTCTAAACATTATATATTACATTACCTTATATGCACATGGATGATCTCAGAGGTATCATGCTGCGCCACTAACCTGGAGGTGTAGGTATCCTTGATGAATATGGATACACCCCCTCCTTTTGTGTTTCGGTCCATGTTCTGTGGCCAAAACATGTGGTATGAGTTGTAGCCTGGTAGTGCTGGGGTGCTCTCTGAAGCCGTGAACCAAGTTTCAGTTACTGCACAGATGTCAGCATTCTCCATACTGAGGAGTGCTTTGAGCACGTGCATTTTGAGATTTAAACTCCTGGCGTTGAGTAGCATAACTCTCAGTTTTTTGTTAATTGTGCTGTTTACAGAGGTGGGTTTGACATTTGAGCCTTGCCTAAAAAAGGCAATATGGGGGCAGCAAGAGCGCTGGCCAGTATTCAAAAGCCAAGTGGTGACAGGTGCAAGCCATCACTTGCGAAACAATGAGGCTTGTCGAGCATGTCATCCCAGGCTGACAGATACTGGATCCCCTTTGAATGACACCAGAAGCTTAGCCAATTGTTGAAATTGATCATTTTTTTCTTTATACTGAGGTATTATTCTTGGTAAGGTCAGGATGCCACTCAGGGTCAGGGTCATACCAGCCTGGGCTACATGATCAGAGAGCTCTTCCATGTCTGTTTTCATGTAGTCCAGGTAGGTACATCTCAGGTCATTCACCCCAACATGAACAATGACAGAGTCATATTTGTACTTGTTTTGGAGTTCATAGGTTCATAGGTTCATAGTTTAGTACTAAGCTAACTGCCCCTGCTCGCCATTTTAAGCCTAGCAAATTATCCCTTGTGAGACTCAAACCCTGCTCCTTGTGTTTGTAAGGCAAACACCTTAGCCGTTAAGCCACCTTCCCAACCCCTGACCTGAGTGACCTGAGTGGTGGATTCTGGCTCCTGACAGGCAGCTAACAGTAACTTTATGCTTGTCCAGCCTAGTGAGTGGCACGTCAGTGTGCCTGACTATAGAGTCACCTATTACTAGTGTGTTAGGTATGTTATTTCACCTTAAGGGCTGTGATTGTGCGGCACACTGATTATGTGTTTTATGTGTTGTCTGGTTTGTGATGGGAAGTGCAGGTTGTTTGGTTGTCTGCTTTGGAGGTCTCTGATGCTTTTGCAGGTTTTTATTTAAAGCCTCCAAGTATGATTTAGTGTATTTATATGTATTTTTTGCCAGTGCTGTTTTAGTAGGATACAATTACTTCTTCTGCTATTCAGTAACTCCACCTCATTTGCATACATATCAATGCTCACAGTCTGGAAACTACACACTTCATAGCCTTATCACATTAGCAACAGCAGCAATGCACCATTTTAGGGACCCCACACAAGGATCTGTAATACATTTCAGTCACATCACATTAAATTTTTTTTCCAATTTTCTTTTTTTATTTTTCTGTAAAGCATGTTTGTGCACTGCAGCGTGCAGTGCAAACATACCGAGATCATTAATTTTTTTTTTTTAATTTAACTTATGTCTTTTAGTCTTTCTGACATATAGGATAATATGTTTGCCCATATATGTATGTGGTATTACATTTTCAGGAGATTTATGTCCATAAATCTACAGTTTTACACCCACTTTTGTCTGTCTACCCTTCTGTACACAGAATTTTTCCTCATACACTACTGACAGAGGTCTGAACAGATGCCTTTCTGCTTGTTGAATTGCTCTACTTGCCTCATTTGCATGAGATTCACCTGCTTATGAGGTGATTTGCATACCACAGAAGTTGCCGTGTTTGCGCGTGTGTGCTCGCTGCTCAGCAGTATTTAAGGAATCTCAAAATGTTCGCACCTGTGTAAGCATCGCAGTGTGATCCCTATATGGAAACAAAGTGTAGGCTTTATTAAATTCCCCAGAATGTGCTTGCATCCAAAATCTCTGACAGTCTGTGTTTAGAACTGAATAGCTGAATGATATTATCTGCTAACTAGTGTTCCTTTTCATTGGTTTAGATTTTGATTTACGTTTTGAAGTAATTGCTTTTTTGGCAACCACCAGAATTAAACTTAACAAGGACTTACTATGCATAGGCAACTCAAATCCTGTATCACAGCTCCAAAAAAATCATTTCCTTAGTTTCACTCATTTGCTCAACCTATTTATGACAGAGTACAAAGGATTAGTCCAGATAAAATAAGTTTAACTAGCAGATCTAGAGGACCCTCTCTCTGATACTGTCCCTGTGAGAGGAATAAATATGCCTTTAAGTTTCAAGTAATTTATTCAGTTGTCTGTAAATGGATAAGTGTTCTTATTCTTGTTCTTATTCTAATTAGACTAAGAACACGCATCCATCTACCTACTTAACTGACTAAACTACTTGAAACTTCAACAAGGCATTTTTTTTCTCCCGCAGGGAGGGTATCAGATAGAGAGTCTGCTAGATCTGCTACCTAAAGTGATTTTATCTGGACTAATCATTTGTCCTGTTGCTTGTTAGTCTTGAGCATTCTGGATTACCTATTTTCAGTATTCATCACAGATTACTCTGTAGGAAATTTTTAAAGTCTTGCAGCTCATTACACCCCAAGAGTATTTGCTCATAGGCACCTCTTTTTCTCCATTACACCTCCAGCAATTGCCATCTACCCAAGAAAAAGTTCTTTGGAGTCTGCTTAGGGTATAAAAGTATTGATGCAAACACTTTCAGGCAAAAATCCTAAATCTTCATGATTTTGTTGCATATTTTGGAGCCATACATATGTCCTCCCATTGTTTCTTTATGAATTGCATATCTAATCTATCTTCCCAAATCTTTTCTGACCTCTTCTGATTGATTCCTATAGTTATTATGCAATATTTTATATGCCCTACTAATTATCCCCTTTTTTTAGTATCAGCTTCTGTTCTAGATTCATTTAAAAGCTCAACCAGTGCAGGTCTTTCAGTTAGAATTTTCCTGTCTATATCTATTTACCTATCTATCAATCTCTGATAGGGAAGGCAATAACTAGCTTGTAATCCAAATATCTTCTTGGCATTTTCCCACTCTATTATCTATCTCTCTGTAGTTATTTGTTCCCAATACCTTGATTCATTTGCCAACTTCCTCCAGTAAATTCCAGACCCTTCTAGCCTACTGTCTGTACCACTCATTGCAGTCATCCCTACTGGCAGAATCTCTTTTCTCCATTCCTGTGTTGGCTTTGTTCAAAGTATACTTTACGCTCTTTCAGAATATAATATTCTGTATGATTGTTGTTATTCTCCTTAAGGATCTGCATCCAGAAATCACATATTTATCTTTTTTCTTAAATTACCCCCCCCCCCCCACTTCATCATCCCCATACCTCAACCTCTTAGAGCAGGAAATCTGGACAAATCCTAAAATTATTTGGGGGCAAAGGCCCCAAAATAGAGGCAGACTTAAAATATTTCTTGTTAAAACTTAGGAAGTTGCTAGAATGATAGGACTTGTAATAGTGTGCATTTTTGAAGGATATGAAGTCTAATACTTAAATGTATGTCATTATTTAGTGACTTCAGTCATCAGTGATTTGCCCAAAAAACACTAATTGTATGAACAATAGGCCAAATAAATTAGGCAAAAATCTGCATAGTTGAGAGGTATGATCAACCCTTTCCACTTAGAATTGTAGCATTCTGCTTGTGATATATATAAGACCCTTAACTGTGTTGCTCTAAAATATCCCTTCAAATCAGGTAATCATAAACCTCTTTGTTCTTCTAGCAGGATCAGCTTATTTCACTTGACTCTTGCCATCTTCCCTTCCCTAATAAAATCCTTCAGCTCTTGATTAATTACCATCCACAACTTCTCCTCAGGATGATAAAAATATGACTGACCTGTCTATAAAATTTAAGGGACTAAAAAATTGTAATTGCTTGTCTCTTGATATCCATATAGATAGACAACAGCTTCCAGTGTCTCCATTTTTGTTTTATCTTTTGTTTAGTCTTTTCCCACATATTCTTAGCTGCCATAATGAAATCTCTTTTAATCCACACTCCTAAATACTTAGTTTTATCATGTCTCCATAAATATGGGGTTTGCTGAACCAATTCATGTGTGGGTATATAGTTTATTGCTATAGCCTTTGCTTTATCTTAATTAATTTTATATCCTGAAAAAAATACCTAATTGTCTCAGAATGTTCCACAACACTGAGAACTGAGATGTCCTTTTCTGGTTCAATCAGGTACAAAATAATATCATCTGCAAATAAAGCCAACATTTTGGAACACCATACCATTTATATCCTTGAATTTCTCATTCCCTTAGTTTCTTTGCAAATGGTTCTCAGTACAATGCAAATAACAAAGGAGACCCCTACCTGGTTCCTCTATTCAGACAAAACTTATCAGAGGGGAATCCTCCCACTTTAATTTTTGCCTCTGATCCCTCATATATCCTTCTGATTATAATTGTTGTATTAGGAAATACAAATGCTTCCATTGCCATAGTCATAAAATCCCAGCTTACTATGCTGAATGCTTTCTCTGCATCAAGAGCCACCAATAACACCAGTATTTTGTTATATTCTGCTTCCCCTGGATGATAATTGTTCTATTAATGTGATCAAATGTTTGCCTCCCCCCCCCCACACACAAAACCACAATGATCCATCTCTACCCACTTTGGCATCACATTTACCATTCTTTCAGTCATTATAGACATAAACACTCTATAATTATGGTTTAAAATTGAAACAGGCCTATATGAACCTAGATCAGATGGATCTTTACCATCTTTAGGTATTACAGCCACCAGAGTTTTTTCCAAAATACTGGTGCCTCCCCTCCTTTTCAATACCATTAAACAAATCATTTCAGATCTTTATCACTTTCTTCCCTCCTAGCTTCCAAATTTCCACCAGAATACCATCTATTCCTGGAGACGTTTCTGCAGATTGATTATACTTCAGCATTTTTATCTCATCTCCTCCTGTCTTAATTGTTAGCTGTTGTGCTTCATTCTACTTCTAATCTTGGCATATTTAAGTATTCCATAATATTTCCATTTGTGCTTTTTCTTGATTTCCCCACTTCTCTGCTTTATAAAATTTTCATAAAATTTTCTGAAATATCTTTAATAACTCTACAGGATATCTGGTTATTTATTTATTTTTTTTTTGTTATAGGCTCCCAAAATTTGGCAACAACCCTTTCTAATTCCTCTTACCTAAGTTGTTGTGCCAAAAGTTTTTGTGCGCTAGAGTTATTATCAAAAAAACAGTTGTTTGACTACAATATTTCTATACTCACATATATTATTCATGGCTTCCCTTATTTTAGGTTCATAGGTTTATACTAGGCTATCTGCCCTAAGGCATTTATAAGCCTAGCCCAAAGTTTTGTGGCTTACGCCACCCCTTATATGAAAAAATACTGTGCCCATTAGTTTGTTGTGTCTCTGTCCAGCAGTGACACAGAGATGATTCCTGGGGTAAACCTACGATCTCCCATCCACAGGTCAAGATTTCTCTTGAACAGAGCCAGCGAGGTGCTCTGCCTCACATGGACCGGGATTTTATTCCACAGCATAGGGAGTCTCTGAGTGATAAATCTATCCCTCCAGCACGTCCTATTTATATCCATGCTAAGGTTTAAGTCACATGCTCTAGTGGTTTTGGTGGATTTGGATTTTTGGAGGTGGAGCATGTCCATTAATTCTGGGTTGGACATGGCCTTGTATGTCAGGCACATGTTACCTCTGAGCAGACGGTATGCGACTGAATAGAGCTGGAGTTTCTTCAATCTGGCATCATATGACAGATTTTGGAGTCCCTTTATCCTTTTGGTGAGGAACTTTTGGGGTCTCTCCAATTGCTGCAGATGTCGGGTGAGATACATCCCGAATGGGGCATTGTACTCGATCATTGGTCTGATAAGTGAAGAGTACAGGGGAACAATGACCTCACTAGATCTGGATGTGAATCCCTTCATGATCAGGTGGACAATGTAGAAGGTCTTTCTAACCACTTTAGCAATGTGAGTGTCAAAAGAAAGGCCACTGTCAACCTGGGTCCCCAGGTCCCTGATAACCTCTTCTGTGCTTAGTGGATTGTCACCTATATGGTAGCTTGGGGTTACCTTGTTTTTCCCGAAGGGTATGACTATACATTTTTTGGCGTTTAACTTCAGGCCATGGCTCTTTAGTACTCCGCAGTTGTGCCTCTTATTATTCTGTGAGATTCCCCTTAGTTTATAATACTTTAACCTTTGTCAGCCCCTAAAAAAAATTATTAATACTTCTTAACCAGATATTTTTTTCTTTTATTTCTGTCCTATTTTTACCTGCACTTTCATTGTATCCCACTCACTAGCTATACCTTCTGGAGTACTTCCCATCTTCCATAATAACTCCTGGATTATTTCCACAACCCATTTTTTCAATTCCTCTGTTTTAATAGGTAGGTGGGAAAGCACCAGTGTCTCATCTTTACTTCGTAGCCTTGCATTTTTATCTTGTAATTATTGGCACATAATCTAAAATAGTTATTGGATGTGTGTCAAAGTTTTCAATTAAATGCACATGTTCAAGTGAAATATAATTTCTGCCTAGTCTAGTGCAGTTATTGTGCTTTGGTGAATAATATGTAAATTCCCTCCAAATTCCTACTACTGAATTCATGTCTTTCATACCACATATATCTACCCTTGTTTCTTATATTTTCCCTTCTAGGCACACATCCCAATACATCCTTATTGTAGCAAATCAAATTCCTGTCCCCACCTATAAATAATATTCCCTGCTGAAAGATGATTATGTCTCCCAATTTTTTTAACTTCATAATGGCAGTTTTAGGTGGAATATAAACACACATGCCAGCATAATCCTCCCCCCTTGCCAGTAAACGCTTACTACCAGAAATCTGCCTTTGTTATTTCTTCCTTTTTTATCACTACTGGAGCTCCTCTAGCAATTAATATAACTACTGCTCTTTTCCTTTGTTCATTATAATCTGAAGAATATCTGTTCTGAAATCATTTCTTTATCAAATTCACACATGCAGTCCTTTCCAAATGTGTCTCCTTTAGCATAGCTATTTGCACTCTGCATTTCTTAATATAATTACATACTTTTTCCTTTTTTTCCATACCTTTGAGACCATTCACATTCTAAGATAATATAGAAAGCGCCGCCATTATGATAGGAAGTCATTATTCCCAGCTATTATATATATGGCAGATTTTTACATGTCTATTTACAACTTTTGTGATACATGCTCAGAGATAATCTCTGCCTGACTTACAAATCCATGTCCAACTCAGAATTGAGGGACATGCTCCACCTAAAGAAATTCAAGTCACTGCGAGCCACTCACTCTAGTGAGCTAAACCTCACCACAACAATAAATAAAACATGCTAGAGGGATAGATTCCTGTCACAGAGACTCCCCATACTTTGGAATAAAATTCCTAACTACATTAGGCAGAGCCCCTCACTAACACTCTTCAAGAGAAACCTTGACGAGTGGATGGGTAACAGAAAATACACCCCTGGGATCACTTCATTGGGTCTTCTTGACCAAGGCTTAGTTAATTAATCAGTGGGGTGGCGAAAGCTGACACATTCTGGCTAGGCTTATAAATGCCCTCAGGCAGATAGCCTAGTACCTACCTATGAACCTATGCACCCATTAATGTTTGGGAGATTAATCCTGTATCCATTTTTTTCTTGTCATCAACAATGGAACTTATATCACATTTTACAAGGCTTTTTGTTTTAATAAAAACACTCAAACAAAAAAGCAAACACACCCCAGAACCTTCTAACATAATACAAACATGCATAAACTGTGTACATCTTCAAATAATGAAGTTTAACCCTCCTAATAGGAAAATTTGTGCCAAATAGAGAGCTGCTAACACAGGCCCTAATTAACCTGAAATTGAGGTTGCCCATGCCAAGACACATGTTATTGTATTTACTGCTACTTATATTAATTGGTATCTGCATTTTTTTAACTTTACCCCCCCCCCCCATTGTGAAAACAACTTGCATGCTTAAAGAAACCACTGTTCTGTCTTTTATTGCCACTTTATCAGCTTGTCCCCATGGAAATATAAGGGGAAAAAAGAAAAATGTATTCCTCTGCTGCAGCCTGAAAGATCATCTGAAACATTTATTACTAAAGGAAAACTTTTCAACATATTTGGAGTTCTCATATTTACTTGTGTCCTCTTAAAAATTGATATTAGATTAAACCAAGTGCCTTAATCCATACATTCACCTATGTAAAAGTCAGATAAAACATATTACTTCTACATATATGATCTCTGCACTTTTACACCCCATCCCCCACCTCAACAACCCAAGATAATGGCCTATTAACTTAAACATGCTTTTGTCTATTTTTTATTCTCTTTTTACACTGTAATGCCTACATCTTGTAATATCAAATAAAAAAGAGAAGAGAAAGAAGAAGAAAATAAAAAAGGCATCTGTTTAGTAGGCCACATATTCAATACTGTGACACTGTTTGCTTTTATAAAAGACAAACTTACTAGACAGATCAGACTGGTGAAAAAGTTGTCATACAAAGACTAAAAAAAGTTGTTGTTGTGTTCAGTCTGTTACTAGTTGATAAAAAATGAGCTAATTATAATTTCTAAGTGTGTAGCTAACTCCTTATTAGCATTTGAAATGGGTACAGACTTTAAAAATCACCCATTACCAAAATGTAACAAAGGAGAATTTGTGATTGTAACTAAAAACCTTAATAGAACTAAAAACTGTGCCTTCTGTTGTAGGGCTGGACATGTGTGGAATGCACTTCCACTCAGAATTAGAAAGGCTAAAGGTTTGACGTATTTTAAAAAAGGACTTCACATTTGGAGATAGGTTATACAACATGTATTTGACTGTTGACAAGCTTTCTGAGGGTCTGATCTTAAAACCATGAGCTTGCATTTCATAAACAACAAAACACTGAATTCTAATGAGCATGTGTTGTTGAATGAAATGCCTTTTGCACAGTTGTTGTTGTTTGTCTTTCGGCTTTTCCTGGTTAGGGGTCACCACAGCGGAACTCCGGTCCACTAAAGATTGGCAGTTGGTGTCGAGTTGCCAGCCCAACGCCCAACCTTCAACAAAGGCACACCCATTCAACACATGTCTTTCAAACGCCCACTCGACCGCAGGGAGGACATGCAGACTCCACACAGAAGGAACGGGAGAACCTCTTGCTGTGAGGCAACAACACTACCGCTGCACCACCATGGAAGTTCACAGTATAATAGAGAATTCCTGGACATTTTGAAAAGAGGCGAACATTTGTTTTTCTTTTGTTTTTTTTTTTGTTTGTTTTTTTTTTTTATTTCAAATGATGTGATAAAAATTGTATGTTAAAAAGTTTAAACATGCAGTGATGCATGCCATTCCTAAGTTCATAAAGATATACATGACCCACCCATTACACCTATTATGTCTATACAGGTTTGTATTTACAAAATGTTGGTGCTTTTTAGATCATCACTTGAAGTATTTACTTCCTAATATTCCAAAACACTTGGCAAGGCACACACATTATTGGGCAATAGTGGGCATAAAGTTCTTTTTACTAACATTTAGCATAGATGGAGCATTGATGTAGTTCTCAGATTTATGTGTGAAGGGCCACACACTGATTTTGTTATTAGATTATTGGAATTTTGTTTATCTCTTAATTATTTGCAGGTTAAAGGTACAGTGTTGGTGCAATTTTCAGCCCCCCCACTTATGCTTCTGTATATATGGGTTATTTGGAAAATTGTTTCATTTATAATGTACCATTTGTTCAGACTTATGGAGTAGTAGTAGTATAGGAACTTTATATAGAGGATTTAGTTTTGTGTATAGGGGGCAAGTGGAAGAATTTGCACAATTTATGCTTGAGTTATCTAATAATAGTCACAGTTTGGAAATAACTTATATGGATAAGTTTAGGGTGGTGCAGTGGTGCAGTGGTTAACACCTCACAGCAAGAGGTTCTCTGGTTTGATTCTCGGCTGGGGTGCTTTTTGTGTGGAGTCTGCGTGTCCTCCCTGCATTCGTATGGGTTTTCTGTGAGTACTCTGGTTTCTTCTCACATTCCAAAGACATGCATCTGGAGCATTTCTCCCTGGGCCTCTGATGAAAATAGGCTCTGTCCTAGTTGGACTTTCCTGTTCAACAAATGTTAAATAAATAAATAAATGCAGATGAGTTACTGAATGAAATTCTTATTGCATACGAAAGAAACAGCAGTGAGTAACGTTTTACATCCTTCAGGTCAACATCCACCTCACCTTTTAGATTCTTTGCCTTATGAAGGATTCTATAGGGCTATAATAATTCTTCTGATAAAAGATTTTGAAAAATACTACTACTACTACTACACATATGAACTACAAATTCAGTATACATAAAAACAACAGTTTTCATTAACAGAGAAGAACATGTAGAATAAAAATAAAACAAAGGCTAGTGGTTTTAAATGAGCTTATTATGCATTTTTAATTGCTAAGTTAATTTTCTCTAACAACTTACACTTCTCTCCCATACTAGAAAAAATAGTTTACTGGTATATTGTAAAAATAGATTCTGACATTATGGATGTTTCTTCACAGTGAGTGATATTTTCTTATACACAGAATAAAACTTTTAAATCATATTGCTTTGTTGGAAGCTGCTGATGTGGGGAAGAAAGGAGCACACATTTGTCGGAGTTGCAAAATGTGTAAAATATTAGAAATTGATATGGAAAGAGAAATTTTTTAGAGTGTTTTGTTTTTCTAATAATTTTTCTGATTGTGATTTATGTGGGGTAGTAAACATAATAGGATGTATCAGTAAAAATGTATAGTGATGTGTAGGACAAATCAAGAGAAAAATCAAAATTAGCATCATGGAACATTCTGGAGATATAAGGAATGATAATGAGAATAATCCTGCGGCTGCCCTTTGTTGATAAAAACATCAAGGCAGAATGATAGATTTATTATTCAATGAATTGGCCCAAACCAATTTTGCTGGACGGGATGATAAACTGGCAATGTTGTTATCTTTTGAAATTAAATTACTTTTGAGGTATCACACATTAATACCTGGTGGTTTGAATCATGAAATATATGCTACTGTTCTGTCATCATGAATTCAGTATTTTTCGAAGCTTAAATGAGTATATTTAATGAGAATTTTGAAAATGAAAATTATATTTAGTTGTTTCATTTATTCGCTTTTAATAATTGTTAAATCTGATGATTGAATATGCTGGTTATAAAACAATTTCAGCTTTGTAATTATTCAGATCCACTAAAGGCAAATTCTTGAAGTATCAGATCAATTTTGACAACAGTGAGCTTCCTTCATGGTATCTGATTCATGCGTGTTACTTTCATAGGATCATAGGAGATTACTAGGCTATCAACCCAGAGGTCATTTTAAGTCTAGCTGTTTCATCCTAATGTAATATCATAGAAATGCTAGTCAATATCCAAGATTGCATTTAGTGATGACTTCCCATGTCCCAGAGGATTGTGGGCTCTACCCCCATTAAGAATTTACAGTGCCCTATCCACTCATCCAGGTTCCTCTTGAACAATGTCATAGAGGTACTTTGTTTCACATGAATTAATAGTCTGTTCCAAAGATGCGGCAGTCACTGGGAGATAAATCTGTCCCTCCATCATGTCCTTTTAATGTTGCAGGCCATATTTAGGTTCCTGGAATGGGTAGTCCTAGTTCTATTTGATTTACGGATATGCAGTAAGTTCATTAGGTTTGTATCTTGGATTGCTTGGATTTTGTTCCATATTTCTTTACATTTATCTTTTTTGACAAATTCAGGCTTCCAGACATTGATCTAATATCTCCTCCATCACTTCCACCATCTCTCTCTGCATATCTTACAATTAAGAATGTCCACAGAAGAACAAATGGTGCTTCAAGTCATTGTAAAACCACCTGGGACAAGAGAGGTGACCACATGGCTTTCTTCAGCTCCAGCCACTAGGGAGGCAGGATACAGGTTTGGGAGATACAGGGAATGACTGGGTCAGCTGAGGGATTGTAAAATAAATGGGGAGAAATAAATTAACAAACATAAAATAATTTTAAAAGAAAGTTTAACAATAATGGAAGGAATGGGAGAGAGAAACACATTTGCATAACATCAGTATAATTAATCTATGAAACGTACTCAATGACATTATATAAATATAGCAATATTGTTGTATAAATCTACAATCTGACTAAATGCATGCGTGTATGATGCAAAATGCTGCCTTGCTATGATGTGCTATCTTAACATAGGATCATAGGAAGTTACTAGGCTAACGGCCCCAGGGCTGTTAGAAGCCTTGCCAAGTACAACCCATGCTCCTGGGGTGTCTGGTTCAAGCAGACACTAAAATCAGCATGTCTTGCCCCTGTCCCAAAAGGACACAGGGGGAACCCCTGGGTGAATTTCCAGTTCCCCATCTAAACATCCAAATTACGCTTAAATTGAGTCAAGGAGGGGGTTTGTTTAATATGAATAGGAAGCTTGTTCCAAAGGAGGAGCAACCTCTGTGAGATAAATCTGTCTCTCTAGCAAGTTCTGTTGATGTCACATACCAGGTTAAGATCCTTTGAGTTAGTGACCCATGTGCCATTTGACTTGTAAATGTGCAGCATTTCCATTAAAGCTGGGACAGAGACTGCTGTATATATAAAGCACAGGTCACCTCTGAGCAGTCTGTATGACATAGAGTAAAGTGACAATGATTTCAGTCTCTCCGCATAAGACAGATCTTGAAGATTCTGGATTTTCTTTGTAAGGAACCTTTGTGGTCTCTCCAATTGCTGCAGGTTTTTAGAAAGGAACATACCAAATGGAGCATTGTACTCTACTATTGGCTGGATGAGGGAAGAGTACAGTTGGATTATAACCTCTTTTTTTCTGGAGGCAATGGCCTTATGTATGAGATGAGAAATATAAAATGCCCTTCTTACAACTGTGGAGACATAGTGATTGAAGTTAAGGTTGTTGAAAACCTGTTTGCCCTGGTCTCTCACCACTGACTGTGTGCTTATGGTATTGCTACTAATATGGCAGTTTGCAGGAGCATCACCTTTGCTGAAGGGGATGATAATGCATTTTTTTGCATTAACATTAAGACCATGTTTTTAGCACCAGTCATTAGTCTGTGTAAGACCTTCATGCAGGATGTTGACATTGCTAGGGATTTCAAAGATCACTCTCAGTTTGCAGTCATAGGGAAACTTTGTCAGCCACCATCCTTTAGTTTTAGCCTGTACTTCTGAGAAGTAGATTCCAAACAGTAGGAGTCCCAAAACTGATCCCTGTGAGACACCACTGATTATGCTTCTGCTGGAGGAGGTGGAGTCCCCTATTTTGACTGTATGAGTTCTATCAGTGAGCCGGTTTGCAAGCCATCTGACAATATATGGGTTGATACCTAGCTGGGTGATTTTATCAATGATGCCTGCATGGGGGATTGAGTCAAAGGTTTTGGCTAATTCTACATAGGCCGCATGCATAGATTTTCCCTTGTCTAGGGCTTTGGTAACTATCTCGAAGAAATCCACCAAGTTTAATAGGCACAATCTCCCCTTGACAAATTCAAACTGGGTGGGGTTGAGCATTTGGAGAATTATTATATCTTTGCTAATAAGGTCCATGATGATTCATTCCATGACCTTGCAGATAAGGCTGGTCAGGTTAATGGGTCTATAGTTCCCTGGGTCCGTGGATGCACCCCCCCCTTTGTTTAAAGGGATGACAGTAGCTGTTTTTGTAGCCACAGACATGTAATTATACCTACGAGAGTCACTGGTAGGATTAATAATTTGCCTCTAAAGTGCTGAGACAATATGGTGAGCCTTAGCAACTGGCCTTACTATATGCATCGTGTCTATCAATTGTTGGTATACAGAACTGCAAAAATCACAGGCATATATCTCATATAACTATATTGTTCAAACTCTGAATAGGATCATAACTACACTACACATACTTGTACATCTAAACATCCAAACCAAAGGATCCAAATGGAGAGATGAAAAGTCAGTAAGCAAAGTATAGGAGTAGTATTGCTGAAATTGAATTCATCCTCAAGTCTTGGTGAGTACCTTCACGAGGTGGACCCTGTTTTCTACAAAACCTCACTAAGGTGACACTGATATATAGACTGCGTAACGTAACTGCAGCACCACCACCGCGGGCTCTGCAACTCCTTTTCATATGTATCATTAAATATGAAAGTTTATAAACCTATCACACTGTCTTTTGTTGTTTATTTCTGCTGCCCTGCATGCCTTCAAAAACAGATATATATCTCCAGTGCAAAAAGTAATCATAAAGGGCTGGATAGCAACCCTGCAAGTAACATCTACAACCCTATAAGAAAATAATTCATATTTTCATTAAAGTTCGGTCACCATTACTTAGTTTTACGTTCTACATGGTGGAAATGAGAAATACTAAATGTATACAAGAAATAACATAGTACAACAGCTTACACATGCTGTGTTTAAAAGTGTTCCAATGTAAATGTTCTGTTAACATTCTACACATGAGTAATTGAAAAAGCAATGTTTTTTTTTTTTTAAATAACTGTCCTCCTTAGCCACTGAAAACAGTCAGCACTAGAATTAACACCTACCTCCAATTTTCAAAGAGAGGTGCAGCTGAAACTTGTTTTCAGAGGTATCTTAGCTCCAGCTCAGGTTTCCCATTCATTCCCCCTGCTCCAACTAGCTTGCACCGCATAGAACTGATAAGAGGCAATCGGCTGGTGATTGCTTTCAAGAACTAGAACCGGTTCAGACCATATAACCTCTTGGTAAAAACAATCAGAATTTTCAGCAAAAAGCCAAAATTGTGGTTGTGAGGGTGGGTGAGAGTCAAGGAAATGTCTTAAATATTGTCTTTGTATACTAGTAATAAAAAGAAGACGGGAGCATTGAGTGTGTGAACTTGAATGCTTTGTTATTGAATCGGTATATTTTTTTACCTACGCAGCTTTTGAAGTTTACCCAGTCTGACTTTAATACTACTAATAGAAACCTCACAGCACATTTGACGTGCATCTTTCATGCTTTTTAGGTCAGTGCATTTATTCTACACATTACTTTTGTTTCCTTTAGTCATGGTGTAACAGCATTCCATGTCTGTTGAAATTAAAAGTAACATCTAGCTTACAGAAGCTAATCACAAGGTGCTGAACCACAAAGTAGTAAAGCAAAAAAAATGCACACAAAATGTAGAGTGTGCAGACCAGTGACAAGTAAGTATTTGTCAAAATTTGCTTTTAGTCTTCAAACTTCTGAACTCATAACAGAAGCTGCAAGTCTTTAACTGTTGTACAAGCAAATACTGCCACTTGGGAAAAATTACTGATACCATATTGCATTGTGCATTTATGCGACTGGCATCATAAAATTATTAAATTCTGTGTGGAGCTGAGATGTTTTAGGCTATGAAGCCCTTGGAAAAATCTAGTAAGCACTCTGTGTGCATAAACCATCTAAACTATTCAACTTTATTTAGGTGTTTTTTTTCTACAAAACACCATGTACAAAGTAAGTAGGAATCACAAAACAACAAATATGTAAGCAATTAAACAAATATGACTCCAGTGGCTTTACTTGACAGAGGCAGTGGGAACTAAGGTCAGGTGGCATGATGACAGGGTAATCCTATGGGCTAGGCTTGTAAAGGCTCCAGGGCCATTAGCCTAGTATATACCTATGAACCTATGAACCTATGAACTGCATTTATATAGCATATATCATGGACAGAAGTAGGTAAAAAACTAAAAAAGATAGCTGGGTGCACAAGACCCAGGATAAAAAAGTAACTAATCTTGGTAGGCACACTGGTGCCATGACTGGAAAAAATGACAGTGTAGAATCCTCAAAATACAAAAACAGTCCTACAATGGGGCCAGGCAAGGCCCGGGGATGGTGGACCCCCTGTTATAGAAGAATGTAGTAGTCCACAAAAAAATCTCAAAAACTGATAGGCCAAAGAAGAGCCATAAAGATGATAGAGTGGAATATTGAGGATAAGAAAGAAATTATGTACTGTTACTTTTATGCAAAAAGCCCAGCATTTCTAGATACAAGATATACAAAAAGATTAAGAGATAAATTAGAGGAAAGAAAAATACTTCCGCAAGAAAAACTGTCAGGAGCTTCAAATAAAAATTTGTGGTCATTAATACAATTTTTTGGAAACAGTATATAAACCAAGAAACGTTGATCTGTTTGGAAAAAGAAGCATCTGAGACAGTGCAAAAATATAAACAGCAAAACCTAAATATTTTTGAAAAGTATAAAAAAGAAATATGAACATGGGAAAGAAAGATTTGTTATGGTGCAATATTTATGCAAAGGCAAAAGCCAAATTAATCAACATAAAAGGCAACCTCAAAGATATTTAAATAGAAATACATGCAAAAGCATCCAGACATGGAACATTTCATAATAAAAAAAATAATATCACAAAGAGGGAATGTAGAAAAGTAGATTAGTAAAGTAGAAGTTAAAAAATATAAGTTGAAGTTATGCAGTGCCTGCAAAATAAAGGATTTCATGTAGAAAGTCTAACACAGGTTACATCACAGCATAATGGAAGGAATCCCCAAAGTAAGGAGAAACAGGAAGATCAGGAGACATCTGAAGCAGAAATACAGACATGGGAAAGAAAAAGAGATTTATTCTGGTGTAATATCTATGCAAAGGAAAAAGCAAAACTAATAAACACAAAAAGAGCAGCACCAAAGATATTTTAAGATAAATACAGGCAAAGGAATCCACACATGGAAAACTTACAATACAAAAATAAGAAGACAAAGAGGAAAAGTAGAAAAGGAGATCAGTAATGGAAGAGTTAAAGAAATATTAACTGAGATCATGGAGTACCTCCAAAGTGAAGGATTCAGTGTAGAAAATCTAAGACATCTGCAACAACTGGAAAGGCCACAGAAACACCTCACTAAAAGAATCACAGGCCTAAACCAGATGCCCTATGCTGACCGACTAAAAAAACTCCAGCTATACTCTGTTGCATATCGTCTGCTCAGAGGCAATCTCTGCTTAACATACAAGGCCATGTCAAACCCAGAGCTGTTGAACATGCTACACTTAAAGAAATCCCAATCCATCAGAGCCACATGCTCCAGGGACCTAAACCTTGTCATCACAATGAACAAAACATGCTGGAGGAATAGGTTCCTATCCCAGAGACTCCCCATACTCTGGAATAGACTGCCCATACATGTCAAGCAGAGTGCCTCCTTGGCCTTCTTCAAAATGAGCCTTGACGACTGGATGGGAAATAGGAAATTTACCCCGGGGATCACATCAGTTGCCCTGTTAGACAGGGGTCCAGGGAAGTAAATATTGTGGGAAGAAATGGCCAGGGAATTGTTATGGCTAGGCTTGTATAGACCCTAGGGCCTATAGTCTAGTACCAACCTATGAACCTATAATGTGCAGTATTAGAACAGATCAGGATCTATCATGCACTATTGCAAATAACAAACAAAAAATCTCAGTACAGGTGGAAAAACTTAAAAGATATGCTTATACATATAAAGGAAAAGTATAAAATAAGCAATTTATTGATTACCCAAAAAATTTTTATAGAGAATTGGGAAACAAGGTAAAAGGAATTGAAAGACCACCAAAAAAGAAGAAATATATACATTTTGGAGAAGTATATAAGAACATCCTGTGGAAAATAACAAAGATGCTAAATGGACAGAAGAAGTAAAATAAATAATAAGAAGTTTAAATGTACAGGATATGAAATGGAATAAAGTAACAGCCAGAGAGACTGAAACAAAGTTAAGAAAAGTCTCAAATTGGAAAACCCCAGGCCAAGAGTACCTAACTTCTGGTTAAAAGTATTAACATCTTTGCATGAAGATTTAGCCATGAATAAGAACTATTTATATTGGCACCCCAAACGGGCACCAGCCTGGCTAACAACAGGAAAAACAATACTCCTACTTAAGAGTGAACCTGCAAGCTACCCTAAAAATTATAGACCAATAACTTGCCTTCTGATGACATATAAACTATACACTGGAATTGATGCCGACAGAGTCTATGGTCATTTAGAAGAAAACTCAATTTTTGCAATAGAACAAAAGGGCAATAAAAGAAAGTCATATGGAACAAAGGATCGTTTGCTGTTAAATAAAGTCATAGTGGAGAATTGTAAAAAGGAATAGTTTAAGTATGGCATGGATTGACTACAAAAAAACATTTGATAGTATCCCACATTCATGGATAAAAGAGTATTTAAAAATTTATAAGATACACCCTACACTGATCGACTACATTACAGTGACCATGAAACAGTAGCAGACCACTTTGCAATTAAGCCATGATAAAAGATTAATTATTATTCCAGGGAAAAAACTTCAAAGGGGACATTCCAGGGTGACTCTCCGTCACTGCTGCTCTTTTGCTTTGCCTTTAACCCAGTAAGCTGTCTACTAAACAGTTTAGGCCATGGCTATAATTTGGCTCCTAGAAAACAACAAAGTGCAAAGATTTATTTTCTTCTCTTTGTCTATAATTTGAAACTGTATATCTCATCAGACAAGGAACTGAAAGTACAACTGCAAGTTGTCAAAACTTTTTCAGATGATATAAAAATGTCATTTGGTCTTGATAAATTTGCAAAAGCAACCTTTAAAGCAGGAAAACTGCAGCACCAGGAAAACATCAGTTTGGGACAAGAATGTGATATAAAAGAACTTGAGCAAGAGGGAGTCTATAAATATTTGGGAATTGATGAAGGATCAACAATAAAATATGAACAAATGTGAATAAAACTTAGTAAGGAGTACTTTAGAAGACTTAAATTAATCCTGAAAACAGCATTGACATTTAGGAACAATATCCAAGCTATAAACCATTTTGCTCTTCCTGTCCTAACTTACAGTTTTGAAGTGATTGACTGGCCCCAAAACGTGTTGGGGAGATTAGATAAGAAAAAAGAAGGATGCTTCATGCTCACCAAATGATTTATAAAAATCAGTGCATACCAAGATTATATATTCTCCATTCCGAAGGAGGGGTGGGCCTCCTTGAAACTGATTGCATGTACAGATCTGCAATCATGGGACTTCACACATATCTGCTGACCTCACAAGACCCAAATGTAGTGAAACTTTTGGAACATGAGGAGAATAAATCTAAGATGACTGCCCTGCTTAGGCTAGCAGAAGCATACCGGCGTCAAGCAGGAATGGAAATCAAACCACAAGTAGATAAAAACAAGGCAGTGACTGAATGTGCTAAAAAAAAACAAAAGAAAGAATATAAGATGACGGACCAGATGAGAAGGCAATAAATATGGAAAATGTATAAATATAGTTGCAAATATAGAAAACTTCTGGAAGAACCTCATGTTGATTAGTAATGAATGCAGGAATGGATAAGGAGAGGCAAATTCAAATCAAGAGATGAAAGGTTAATATTGGTAGCACAAAATAGTGGGCTACGTACACGTTGGTTTACAAAGTCCATTGAACATGTGAAAAAAACAGACAAATGTTGGTTTTGTAAAACAGAATTGGAAACAGTTGCACACCTCGTTGCTGGTTGCGACATACTAATGGCAGAAGGACTGTATACTGAAAGGCATAATAATGTGACGAGACTGTTGCACTGGGGATTGTGCAAACGTTATGGTATTGAAGTGGTTGAAAAACACTGGAAACGAGCCGCAAAGCATCATAGAAAATGATGAAGTCTACATCACATGGGATTATCCATTACCAACAGTTCAAAAGATAGATGCTAGAAAACTGGATATAGTGGTCCAAGAAAAGCAGACAAAAGTAGCATTGATCATAAAAATCACTACACCCAGTGACTACATTGTCCTGTGTACAGAGAGACACAAAGTCATAAAATATCAGGAATTGCAAGCAGAAATGAGAGAAATGTGGAAGAAAGGTACCCAGATAGTTCCAGTAGTAGTAGGAGCAATTGGTCTTATAAAAAGGAGTCTACAATCCTATTTAGATATGCTACCAATACATGCAACTTCCCACGAATTGTAGAAGGAGTCATTACTGGACACATTGCAGGTGCTGTGAAGAGTATTTTTGGCTGACATCAAAGAGTGAAACAATACTAATTTCATGAATTTTAATCATACTTTGACTTAGGAATGGGGTCCATTCCTGTCATGGTATTAGAAACTCAAAGGATTTGGAGAAATTAAAAAGGTTACACAGACAAATTATTCATCAAAAACTGCAAGAAAGACCCAGCCAAACTAGAGTCTTCACTGTGTAAAACCTTAAACCTTCTTTACTGAAGACCATTGGGATATAGGCAAATAATCTCTTAAGGACATACCAGTGTTTCAGTTACAAGGCTTCTGAACACCCATGATTTTTACTTTTTTTTTCTGTTTTTTAAGCCTTTATGGGTATATTCAGGCCAGTAAAGCCAAACTCCACTAACTGTAAACATGCATATTTCAGCCTGTTTTCAGCCTTATCAGTACAGCTCCAATGGGTTGTTTGGCTTTACTTTAAAAACACAGACTTAACTCAAGCCTGATGCACATAAACATTAGGGTTCCTTGCAAAATATCCAAAATAACATCCAAACCAAAGGTTAAAAAGTTTACACAGACAGACCATTCATTCAAAACTGCAAGAAATGCCCAGGCAAGCTAGTGTCTTCACACTTTTCTGTCCAGGCTGACACAACATACATTTTGCTGTGACATACCAAATACAGTAATATACAGTCTTAATAGTTAGTAATATGTGTCTTTTCATGTAGAAGGCTTTTCTATCCTGTATGGCATATGAAGCTGTATAACAAAATATACCATTCAGCAACATGCTAACAATCCATATTCTACTCTGCAGGACAGAATATATGTCTCTGTAAACTGGACAGATACTGAAAATATATCTCACATGATCCCATTGGTTGATAGTGCCTCCACTAGTCATTGCAGTATTTCCTCACTGCTCATCAGAAGGGTATGCCTGTAGCATCAGACACCACTCTGGCAAGACTGTACCAAGCATCCATTTTAGACTGGGGGCCCTCATAGGTGTCCCCAATCAGGTGCTCCTGCTATTCCTTCTGCAGAAAATATAACAAGATCTTTGACTCCTTGCTGCACTGCCAGGGTGCAGTGCCACACACAGTGCCATAAAAAATGCGGGTTTTATTCCAGAAACCTATGTCTGGCTTCTTGCAGTCACACTTGTTGATTTTGTTTGGCATATGTCACTCAATATAGAACATCTGGTAGTGTAAGCTGTGGCACAGTGGCCATATTTTAGCCAGAAAATGTTTCCATTTCATGGTGGTATAAAGATATGAAAAATGGCATTAAATGTGTGTACCGCATATGTGATGCCTAACTGTGACAGCAGATTTTACTTTAGTGCCATCCCTTGGATACAAAAGTAAAATATTTTAGGAGGGAGGGATTGGCATAATGGTTAAAGTGATTACTTCACAAACACAAGGTACAGGGTTTGACTCTCACCTTTGATGGGAAATTGTCTAGGCTTAAGATGACCCAAAATGGCAGACTGCCTAGTATGTACCTATGAACTATATGTTGTAAGATGCCTCCTTTGGGGGGGGGGGCTAATTTGTGATGTAAGTTTGAACTTTCTGCTTGTGCATTTAGCCTCTCTGCTTCCAGCAGGTACTGCTGCATTAAACTGTGTGATAACATCTGTAAGCTACAGTTATATTCAAATGTAGTCATGTTATGTGTCTCAATCAAAAGTAGGTTATTTATTTATTTATTTATTTCCAGTTTGGTGACCGGGGAGGTCCACTGGGCTCAAGAGCCCGTTTTCAGTGGAGGCCCGGGGAGAAAAGCTCCATAGTACAAAGTATAAACTACATAATTCAGACAACATAGTACAAAGTAAAGCTAGATAATTCAAAGTTAACAAAATACAATACACAGTAGCACAAAGGTGCAGTCACAACTTGTAAGTATTAAATAGCAAACTAAGAACAGTTAAACTGCAACATATATACAATATATAATACATATTTACATGTTTATAGGTTGAGAACAGTAGTATAGAGTAGAATTTGTTCATAGGTTAGAAATGTCAGATAGTGATCTGAAAGTAGTTATCAAGGGATAGATCCCTAGTAAGTAAGGAAAAAATGGGACTTTGAATGTGATAAAAGTGATCATGAGTTAAGGAAGTTAGGTAGGGAGAGTGCAGTTGCACTTCCAACTACGGGAGAGGTAGAAATGGAGCTGGGTTTTGAAGTGTTTAAAGTTTTCAGAGATTCATAGAGATGGAGGGAGAGAGTTCCATTTTTTTGGCTAAGGTAAAGGATAGAAGTAGCTGCCCAGTGGGATGATTTGGTTTATACACGGAGATTAGGTTTTAATTAGGTGTATGAAGGTAAGATGTTAGCAAGTGCTGGACATGTATTAGGTTTGAAAATAAGCTTGTGGGCTGTACAGAGTTGGAGGTAGCCCAGGTAATTGGGAAGTTCTAGCCACTGCAGCTGGTGGAGAGGTATACAGTGGTGAGTAGAGTATTTGGATGAAGTTGCAAACTTTGAGATTTTATTGTAGCAGGTCTCCAGTTTAGAAGAGTTGGAGGAAGATAGATTGGTTAGTAAGGGAGCACCATACATCATGAGAAGGTAGTAAGTAGGTTGAGGCAAGGGTCTGTTTAGTTAAGGGGGAGAAGAAGTGTGAGTTTCTGTACAGCATGCCAAGTTTCTGATGGGTTTTCTTAATATTTAGTTGAATATAGGTATCAAATTTTAGTTGCTTGTCAAAAGTAACCCCAAGAAGTTTGGCAAAAGGAACAATTTCTAGAGTGGAGTTAGCATGGCTGGTAATTTTAAAGGAGGTTTTGTCAAGAAGGATAGAGTTTGATGGGGAGAATAGTAGGATTTTAGATTTGTTGGCATTTAGGGAGAGATGAATTCTCAGTAGTTGAGAAAGCAAATTGAGTTTTAGTTTGGAGCTCAAGGAGGTTGGAGGCAGAGCAGACTAGTGTTGAGTCATCTGCATATTGTACTATTCTGGTGTTGGGTATTGATGTGTGGAAGTCATTAATGAAAATATTAAAGAGCATAGGGATGAGTATGGATCCCTGGGGTACCCCGAGATCAAATAACTTGAAGTGAATGAGCAATTCAGGTAAAAGTTCCACAGCACAGATTTTATATGTAGGTTGTATTGTCAATGTGAAACTTAGTAAAATAAAATTGTACAGTTGTCAGGTTTGTTTGCTGTTGTATGAGTCCATGTACAGGTCTTTGTAAAGGCCACAGTACAGATAGGCCCTAATTATTTAAAGGCCACAGTACAGGTAGGCCCTTAGTAGTTTAATTGCAGTTCTGAAGTTATTCCCATATATATTCTCTACCAACAATGTGTGAGAAATGCTTTACTGGTGTAGGGAGACAATTCACAAAAATTAAAAATGCTGTTTTCTGCAAAATTATGTAGCATATGCATGCATAAACTGTAGGGGTGATGATGTTAAGCCTTAGATATGTGTAAGTTGACTGTTTGTAGCTAGCTGCATTACAGATTGTTACGTAATCCACTCACAGACTGCATAATGTCATTGCTGTGGGCAGTGACAGCCCTGGAGGACACAAAACACAGAATATAGGCTTGCATACCTGCTTTCCACTACATGCAGTTGAAATGCTAAGCTGTTTACCACTTGGCGAGGTACCTATATTATGCCTGCAAGTGGTCTGCCCTTATAAAAATCATCTTCCTTTCATTATCCATTGTCGGTTTGCTTAGAGTGGCCATTATGTATATAACCTTATGCAGTCAAAGGCATGCTGTGTGCTAGCTCAGCCAGAGTCAGTCATCATACAGATATTAACTGACAGTGGTGATTTGTCAGTGGCTATTGTCTGCTGTTTTCAGCTGCAGGTTGGATTTGCCATGCATACTAGCCATTTTTTTCCTTTGGAGGTGTAGTGATGTACAAACTATATAAACAGCTGCTATAGGTATGCATGTGTGTGTGTGTGTGTGTGTGTGTGTGTGTGTGTGTGTGTGTGCGTGTGTGTGTGTGTGTGTGTGTGTGTGTGTGCGGACTTGTAGAGTGTATTAGGTTGTTGACATGAAATGTACTGATGTGCATATTTACAGAAGTTATTCTTGCCTCACACAACATTATGCCTGCCAAACACAAAGCATGAAAATGCAAGTTCTTCATGCAAATGATGACATCATCTTGCAGGCCATCTGTCTCTGCAGTTAGTGGACAATAGCCCATGTTAAACCTGACTGAAGCTATTGCAGCCAAGCTTGGAGAGATGTCATTAATGCTATAAATGTTGTCATTGGTCAGGGCAGACAGCAGGCCATCAGTATGATATATGTTGCTAAAGAGTGTACCTGGCATAGGAACCTATGGTGCCAGATGGCTGTCTGCCAGATGAACCACTATTAACTAAGACAGAGGAGTTCCTTGCCTCTCTGTCTGGAGTGGTCAGAGTCTTCTCTAGGACATGGTGCAATGACTGATATTGAAGACAAACTGCAATGAGCTCTGAAAATTTCCAATGGGGATGCTCCATGTAATCATCTCTGTTGATGTAGGTTATTGCATATTGGGCAAATGTGTACTGTTCTGCAAACCACTACATGTTGTATCCATCTCTTAAGCAGGAACATCAGGGCCACAAACTAGAAGACCAGCAGTACAAGTTAAGCTCTGTCTTTTATGTTCTCTCCCTATGCACAGTAGTTAACATTTATTCACTGGAATTAAAGTACTGGTGACAGGTCTTACCTTTTGTGGTTACTTTTGTTGGGTATTTTCACAGGTGACATTTTATCTGGCTTCTTCAAGTGGCTATACTGCTGCCTAATGTTGAAAATAACTCAGACTCTGACAATGATGGCAATTGAAATTTGGCATGGTCAGGAGGCACCGTGTCTGTGCTGAATGCAAGAATCCAGATCTCTACCCCAGTCAGTTTAAATGGCCTGAAGAACAGTCAGTTGTACACACAGGTCTAACCAGGAAGGGATGCATCCCCCTGAAGTGCAGTATCCCTTGGTTGCCACCAGTTCTACTGAGCATGGGAAAGGCATGGGCAGTTAGTATGCTGGGAGCTAGCTGTGTCTGTCTCCATGTCCAGGACTATCATACAGGCACAGCCTACAAACACCTCGGTCATTGTTGAGATGTTATGTTTTTACAGGATGTGAGATGACCTAAGGGAATGCATGACTTAATGGGCATATTTTGTAGGCAGCTTCCACAACACAGGTCCCACTGTGCTCATAGTGAGAGTACACATTCCAGACATGTGTCACATGTCCGCTCCAACTCTGCCTCTAGTGTTGAGGACAGCCATGGGAGCTCTCAACTGTACAGATTTTCGCAGAATGTCCAGAATTTTGGCTCATATTTTGGGCCTGTTCCTCTTTTTTCCTGGCAAATCACTGGGATGATCTCGGGACTGAAGTCACTAAATAATGACATACATTTGAGTTTCAGACTTCAAATTCTTCAGAAAATGTATATTAAAACAAATCCTGTTACTCTAGCAACTTTCTAAGTTTATAAGAGCAATATTTAAAATACATCCCTATTTGTATCCCCATTTTGTCAAGCTTTGTCCAGATTTTTTGCATTAACAGGTTGAGAGGTACGTAGGTCTGGTATGCACAGTGCCACTATTTCCACTTCACCATCTAGCCTGAAGGTGGGTATAGTCAAACATGGATGTCCATGGGGGCGTGGAGCTCATGCCATGGAAATGTCCAATACAGGTAATTGTTCTTTTTCACACAACATGCCTTCTTCTAGGGAAGGGCTGGATAATGCCTGACCCTCCTAGGACAGGGTGCTCTCAGTTTGGGAGGGGGGAATTCATCAGCTGCACACACATCTCCTGTGTGTGCCCTGAACCTGTCTGTAGGAGCCCACCACACTGCTTCAACACGTGCATAGGCTGTTTCCAGGTAGACACACACACACACACACACACACACACACACACACACACACACACACACACACACACACACACACACACACACACACACACACACACACACACACACACACACACATATACACACCCACGTCTAACACATGCACAGCATAAAGAATTAACAGTTATGTCATCACACACTCAATTCCCTGTGCATGACACTGGAAACTGTCTTCCCCTCCCAACTTGTGCATAACTGTGCCCTGCCCTCTTTATATTGTTACTTGGGTACCCTGTGTCTGATGTACAATGTGGACACTCTGTGCATTGATGAGCACAAACTACTTGTAGTTTTGCATGCATCATCTTTAATGTTCTGTATATGCTTTAATCATGCACATAGTTATGAGTCAACTGCTGTCTCTTAGCCAGTACCACCACATACTATGTCCACCCTTCATTTGGCATAGCCTTCCAAAATTCCAGCTCTTCCACTCTCTTCTTATGATGCTCATCCTCCACTGCCTGGTGGGGTGGGATCCATTCCTCCTGCATGCATATTTCCTGTTCCTACTGCAAATGTTTCCTCAATATTATGTTATGTACCAAACCATAGACAGAAAATATCTTATAACATGTGGCTGGGTCATAATGCAATGCACTACCAGATACATCCAGGCAGCAAATGCATGCCTTCAGAAACCCAAACACATACTCGATGAAGTCCCAGGTTTATGATGGGGCATTGTTGTAGCCTGTGTGTACCACTGTCAGTAGATTTCTAATAGATGCCATTAACCATGGCTCTAGGGCATATCCTGCAACACTAATAAGATGTCACTGGAGAACATTTTCTTCACAAACCATTGATATAGGTCACATGTGCCACTTGTGGAAGTCATAAGTGCTGCCTTGTGACCTGCAGACACATTGTATATTATACTCTGTGGTTTTTAATTTCTCCACGTCTTTTGGGTTTCTAATACTATGATGGGAATGGACCCCATTCTTAAGTCAAAGTACGATTAAAGTTCATGAAGTTAGTATTGTTTCACTCTTTGATGTTAGACAAAAGTGCTCTTCGCAGCACCTGCAATGTGCCCAGTAATGATTCCTTCTGCAATTCGTATGGTGTTACAGGAATTGGCAACATATCTAAATATGATTGTAAATTATTTTTTAGAAGACCAGTTGCTCCTACTGCTATTGGAACTGTTTGGGTATCTTTCTTCCGCATGGCTCTCATTTATGCCTGCAGATCAACGTATTTTATAACTTTGTGTATCTCTGTGCGTAAGACACACTAGTCACTGGGTGTGGTGAGTTCAATGATAAATGCTACTTTTGTCTTCTTTGTTTGGACCACTATATCCGGTTTTCTAGCATCTATCTTTTGAACTGTTGGTATTGGGTGATCCCATGTGATATAAACTTCATCATTTTCGATGATTCTTTATGGCTTATGTTTCCAGTGTTTTTCCGTCACTTCGATACCATAATGTTTGCACAATCTCCAGTGTGACAGTCTCGCCACATTATTATGCCTTTCAGTATACCGTCCTTCTGCCATTAGTGCATCGCAACCAGCAACAAGGTGTGTGACTGTTTCCAATTCTGTTTTGCAAAACCTACATATATCTGTTTCTCCCACATGTTCAATGGACTTTGTAAACCAATGTTTATGTAACCCACTTTCTTGGGCTGCCGATGTTAACCTTTCATTTCTTGATGTGAATTCACCTCTCCTTAACCATTCTTGCGTTCGTTCTTGATCAACATGAGGCTCTTCCAGAAGTGTTCTATACTTGCAACTATATTTATGTTTTTTCCACATTTCTTGCCTTCTCATCTGGTCCTTCACCTTATATTCTTTCTTTTGTTTTTAGCACATTCAGTTGCTGCCTGATTTTTATCCACTTCTGGTTTGATTTCCATTCCTGCTTGATGTCGATATGCTTCTCCTAAATTAAGCACAGATGTCATCTTAGATTTATTCTCCTCATGTTTCAAAACTTTCGCTACATTTGGATCTTGTGAGGTCAGTAAATATGTGTGAAGTCTCACGACTGCAGATCTATACATGTAATCAATTTCAAGGAGGCCCATACCTCCTTCAGAACAGGGAATATATTATCTTGGTATACATTGATTTTTATAAATCATTTGGTGAGCATGAAGCATCCTTCTTGTTTTAATATCTAGTCTATCCAACACTTTTTGGGGCCAATCAATCACTACTAAACTATACGTTAGGACAGGAAGAGCAAATTGATTTATGGCTTGGATCTTGTTCCTAGATGGCAATGCTGTTTTCAGGATCAATTTAAGTCTTCTAAAGTATACCTTACTAAGCTTTATTCGCATTTGTTCATGTATTATTGCTGATCCTTCATCAATTCCCAAATATTTATACAGTCCCTCTTGATCAAGCTCTTTTATATCACATTATTGTCCCAAACTGATATTTTTCTGGTGCTGCAGTTTTCCTTTCTTAAAGGTTGCTTTTGCACATTTATCAAGACCTAATGACATCCCAATATCATCTAAAAAGGTTTTGACAACCTGCAGCTGTGCTTTCAGTTCCTCATCTGATGAGCTATACAGTTTTAAATCATCAACAAAGAGAAGATGAGAAGTCACTAGACTTTGTTGTTTTCTAGAAGCCAAATTGTAGCCGTGACCTAAGCTGTTAAGTAAACAGCTCAATGGATTAATGGCAAGGCAGAATAGCAACGGTGACAGGGAGTCACCCTGGAATATCCCCCTTTGGATTTTTATCTCTGGGATAATAATCTGTCCTTTATCATGGCTTAATTGCACAGTGGTATGCCACTGTTTCATGGTTACTGCAATGTAATCAATCAGTGTAGGATGTACCTTATACATTTTTAAGCAATCTTTATCCGTGAATGTGAGATACTATCAAATGCTTTTATATAGTCAATCCATGCTATACTTAGATTCTTCCCTTTCTTACAGTTCTCCAATATAACTTTATTTAACACCAAATGATCCTTTGTTCCATATGACTTTCTTTTATTGCCCTTTTGTTCTACTGACATAATTGAGTTTTCTTCTACATGACTATAAACTCTGTCAGTGTCAATCCCCATGTATAGTTTATACGTCGTCGGAAGACCAGTTATTGGTCTATAATTTTTAGGGTAGCTTGCAGGTACACTCTTAAGTAAGAGCATTGTGTTTCCTGTTGTTAACCAGTGTGGTGTCTGTTCATGGTGTGCATATAAATAGTTCTTACTCATGGCTAGATCCTCGTGTAAAGAAGTTAATACTTTAAGCCAAAAGTTAGGTACTGCATCTGGGCCTGGGGTTTTCCAGTTAGAGGCTTTTCTCAACTTTGTTTCAATCTTTCTGGCTGTTATTTCATCCCATTTCATATCCTATATCTTTAAACTTCTTATTCTTTCTTTTACATCTTCTATCCAACTAGCATTTATGTTATGTTCCACAGGATCTTCATAGATACTTCTCCAAAATGTATCTACTTCCTCTTTTTTCGGCGGTCTATCAATTCCTTTTACCTTATTTCCCAATTCTCTATAAAACTTTTTTGGGTCATCAGTAAATTGCTTATTTTGTGCTTTTCCCTTATATTTATCTTCGTATCTTCTGAGTCTTTCTGCCCGTTTTGAATTTTTTTGTTTGTTATCTCCAATAGTGCATAATAGATCCTGGTCTGTTCTAATAATGCACATTGCTTTTATCACATCTATCTTTCTTAATATTTTTGTTGATCTGTTCCCTCTTCTATAATCTTCTAACAATGACACTTCTTGTCTTAACTGCTTTATAGTTTTCTCTGTTCGATATTTCCATGATAGTATTCGCTTTTGCCCACCCTTTTCCCTCGCTACCCTATGTTCCTGTGGTAGAATTTTATCAGTTATTAATTTAGCAGCACAGTAATATATTCTGTTTACTTCTGTTATATTGCATGGATCTCTATGGACAGTCCTAATTACTGTGTTCATTTGTTTTATCAAGCTTCTGACTTTTGGGGTTTTATTAACCTTCTGCAGTCTATTTCTCAAATTGATCTTGATATATCTGTCTTTGTCTATTAAATCAAGCAACTCTTCTATTAACTCCTTTTCTTCCATGATGAGGGCACATTCCTTGTTTTCCATTTCCTGCGGGCATTCTATAGAAAGTTCTAGAACATCTTCTTGTGGCACATTCTCTGCAATTTCATCCTGTGTCATCTTTTGTTCTGTCAGTCAGGTCTGACCATAAGCAAATCACCTTTGACATCCACATCGCACCCCCACCCCCCGTAAGGAAACCTCCTTAAAAAAACTTCTCCAAAGCCAACTTCATGCTACTGAAGTCAGAAGTGACAAACTTCACAACACCCATGCAGACAGGATCTGGAAGTTCAACTGCAGAATCCTACACTAAGGCACTGTATGAGCACATCCACTCGTGCATGAATCGTGCTATCCCAAATAGAACCAAGATGCTCTTCTCCAAAAAAGGAAGGAAGCCAATCTGGTGGCCCCCTGCTATAAACAAACTATACAACAGAAGGAATAAACTGTTGCAGAAAAGAGGAAAATCCCAGGATGCAAAAAACTCCATCACCAGCCTCAGTAAAAAGCTGTGATCCCTCATAAAATCCTCAAAAGCTAGTTACGAAAATAAAATTGCCAAAGATTCCAAAGACAACCACAAGGCATTCTATAGTTATGTCAAGAATCTAAATGGCAATGCTCAGATCTGCTCTGAGCTACAACAGAATGGCATTAAATATACTGATCCCAAGGATATTGCCCTAAAGGGCCCATCTCAATACCAAAAGGTTGCCAAATTCTGATAGTCACGGCCACACAGGTAGAAACTGCACTCTCCAAAGCTAAGAATACAGCATCCATGGGACCAGATGACATCCCAGGCTGTGTACTACATGAACTACAAAATGAACTGGCACCTCACCTAAGTGTCATGTTTAATCATAGCCTCACCTCAGGCTTCATGCCCACTGAGTGGTGCACAGCTACAGTTATCCCGCTCCACAAAGGAGGATCCACCTTGGATCCCATGAACTACCGTCCCATCAGTCTGACAAGCCTGATCTGCAAGAGCATGGAACGCATTATCATGGAACTTATAAACAAAGACATTGGCAACCTTCAAACACTGGACCCCACCCAGTTTGGGTTTGTGAAATGCTGATCTTGTCTCCTGAATCTGACTGACTTCTTCGAATCAGTCTCCAGAGCTGTGGACAAGGGTAAGGTGGTCCACACAGTCTATCTGGACCTCACCAAGGCCTTCGACACCATCCCTCACTCTGGAATCATAGATAAACTTACTAAGCTGGGCATAAATCCCTACGTCACTCGATGGGTTGCCAACTGGCTTACTGACAGAACCCAGACTGTAAAAGTAGTCAACTCCAAATCCAGCTCCAGACAAGTGACAAGTGAAGCACCTCATGGTTCAGTCCTGGACCACTCTTGTTTGGCATCTACTTCTCTGAAGTACAGGCCAACACTAAGGGACTCTGGCTAACAAAGTTTGCAGATGACTGCAAACTGGGAGCCATTATTAAATCCCCAAATGATGTGAATATTCTACAAAAGGGCCTTACAGAAACAGATGCCTGGTGCCAGAGCCATGGGCTCAAGCTTAATGCCAAGAAATGTATAGTTATCCCCTTTGGAAAAAAACATGTACCCATGAATTACCACATAGGTGGCAGGACACTAAACATCGAAAGTGTGATGAGAGACTTAGGGACACAGGTGGACAGTGGTTACACTTTCAATTACCACATCACCACAACATTCAGGAAATCCTTCTATGTGGTAAACCTCATCACTAAGGGCTTTTCATCCAGAAAAAAGGAGGTCATTGTCCCACTGTACTCATCCCTCATTAGACCCATTATAGAGTATAATGCCCTGTTTGGTATGTACCTCACAAGACATCTGCAACAGCTGGAAAGGCCACAGAAATACCTCACTAAAAGAATCACAGACCTAAAGCAGATACCATATGCTGACAGTCTAAAAAAACTCCAGCTATACTCTGTGGCATATCATCTACTCAGAGGTGATCGCTGCTTAACATACAAGGTCATGTCAAACCCAGAGCTGTTGGACATGCTCCACTTAAAGAAATCCCAATCCCTCAAAGCCACACGCTCCAGGGATCTAAACCTTGTCATCACAATGAACAAAAAATGCTGGAGGGATAGGTTCCTGACCCAGAGACTCCCCATACTCTGGAATAGACTGCCCATACATGTCAAGCAGAGCACCTCATTGGCCCTCTTCAAAAGGAACCTTGATGATTGGATGGGAGATAGGAAATTCACCCCGGGGATCATGTCAGTCACCCTGCTAGACAGGGGTCCAGAGAAGTAAATATTGTGGGAAGAAATATCCAGGGAATTGTTCTAGCTAGGCTTGCATAGGCCCTAGGGCCGATAGCCTAGTACCAACCTATGAACCTATATGGGAACTCACTGGTCTATCACTCCTCAACATTGACTGCATCAGAGTTTCTACAGTTTCCTGTTCCTTTCCTTGCTGTCTAGCTTCAAGTGAACTTTTATACTGGTTTCCTGTGGAAGGCTCCAACATATCTTGATATGGCACCTGATCTGTTGCTTCCTGTTCCACTGGTTTCCTCTTAATTTGGATATCCATTGCTCTATCCTGTTGTGGTGCTTTCTGCATTTCATTTTCTACATGGAATCCTTCTCTTTGCAGCTGTTCCATTACCTCAATTTCTATTTCTTTGACTTCTCCTCTACTAATCTCTTTTTCTACTTTTCCTCTTAGTCTTCTTATTTTTTTGTATTGTAAAGTTTTCCATATCCAGATTCCTTTGCCTATATTTTTCTTCAAAAATCTTTGGTGCTGCTCTTTTTGTATTAGTTAGTTTTGCTTTCGCCTTTGTATAAATATTACACCATATTAAATCTCTTTTCCTTTCCCCTGTCCATATTTCTTCACGTCTCCTGATCTTCTTGCTTTTTCTTATTCTGGGGACTCACTCCATCATGCTGTGATAAAGTCTGTTTTAGACCTTCTACATTAAATCCTTCACTTCGCAGGCACTCCATAACATCAACTTCTATTTCTTTAACTTCTACTTTACTAATCATCTTTTCTACATTAAATATTTGTGCTTTTAGTCTTTTTATTGTGAAATTTTCCATATCTGGATGCCTTTGCCTGTATTTTTCTTCGAATATCTTTAAAACTGCCTTCTGTATATTAGTTAACTTGGCTTTCTCCTTTGCATAAATATTGCACCATATCAAATCTCTCTTTCTTTCCCATGTCCATATTTCTTTTTTTATATTTTTCAAATATCTCTAGGTTTTGTTACTTATATTTTTCTCACTTTTTCAGAGGCTTCTTTTTCCAAAGAAATCAAAGTTTCTTGATCTATATACTGTTTTTCAAAAATCTGTTGTATTAATGAAAGCAAATTTTTATTTGAAGCTTGTGACAGTTTTTCCTGCAGAAGTATTTTTCTTTCCTCTAATTTCTCTCTTAATCATTTTGTATATCTTGTGTCTGGAAATTCTGGGCATTTTACATAATAGTGACAATACATAATTTCTTTCTTATCCTCAGTAGTCCACTCTGTTGTCTTTATGGCTCTTCTTTGGCAAATCAATTTTTGTCATTTTTGTGGACTACTACTTCCTTCTATAATAGGGGGGGCCATCCTCCCCCCTGAGCCTGGCCTGGCCCCATTGTAGGATTGCTTCCGTATTTTGAGGATTCTACACTGTCATTTTTTCCAGTCCTGGCACCAGTGTGCCTACCAGGATTGGGCACTTTTTTATCCTGGTTCTTGTGCACCCAGCTATGTTTTTTTATTTTTGATTTACTTCTGTCCATGATATATGCTATATAAATACAGTCTATATATCAGTGTTGCCTTGGTGAGATTTTGTGAAAAACAGGGTCCACCTTGCAAAGGTACTCACCAAGACTTGAGGATGAATTCAGTTTCAGCACTACTATGCTCCTTTGCTTGCTGACTTTTCATCTCTCTATCAGGACCCCTCTCTTCATCAGGACTCTGTGCATTACAGACCACCTGATGTTTGATGGAGTTAATGTATCTTCTTCCCAGGTCACAAGGTATTGATTTTATTTCAATGTAGGTACAATCGTCAGCTCCCAATATCTCAGGGAAATGGGCTGTCATAGAAATCACACACGGTATTGTTTTTTTTCTCTGTGGTACAAAGAAATCACATATGCTCCACCACATGCTGTAGCATGTCACTGAGAAGCTGTTGGGAGTTTCTTTGAGCAGAATTACTGAAAGGTCCTTGCAGCTACCATTTTCAAAGTCACACTTACCTTGGTATCTGCAGGGATACTCACTCCACTAGTCCCATGGGATACAGATGAGGGAGACACATCTCAATCAGCTCCTGCATAGTAAATTTAGCCACACAATAGAGGTCTACAATTTCAGTGTTGTGGAGGGCATGGCATGTTAGGTGAAAACAGATAACATGGCACCTCTGAGGATGATGTGCAACACTATGACTACAGGTGGAGTGTACAGTCATATACAGGTTTGCTAATGCCTATACACCAGTCCTCAGTTCACCTCCTGTGACTCCAGGATTTTACTGTGGTCAATTGCTCTGGAGATAACATATGCAGTTGCAGAATATATGTGCTACTGCATCACTCAGCCATATTATTTACCCTCATTTGCATCTACAGAGTCCCTCATTTTAAGATGCTGCTCATTGCCATGTAATTAAATCATCATTAGCATATAATGTGGCAGCTTGATTGCTTGACATCCCCCACTCACACTCAGTTCATATCTGACTCACAAACTTTTTATTTTTATGTTAGTTTATTTATTTATTCTATGTTGACTGCTTTAGTACCATTAGGCTAGTAGCCTCTTTTCAGGGTACCTGTGGTAGTATTTATATTACTAGAGTAAACTTCATCAGTGAACCTCCCCTGCTGTTTTTAATAGGTCCTGTGAGATCCTTTACATCCACCTGAGCTATCAGCCACTTGAGCAGGTGGGGCCTCAGTTTAAATCTCATCTGAAAGACAGCACATGTTGGAGTGTAGCCCCCCCCCCCCCCCCCCATGCTGCACTGCAGTATCAGCAATCCATCTAGTGGGTATGGAAATATAACCCACAACCTTCTGCACCAAAGTCAAGTTGCACCACTGACACTGCAACACACATACCCTCCATGTAACTACTCCTCACTCACATTCACCTACCATGACATGATAATCTTTCTGAATCCCAGCGTTAGTTTCGGGTTCATCAAACAGTCTCTAAAAGAGAAAAACATAAGAAGTGCAACTGCTACTGAATTCAAGTGATAAAGTGTTGCATGAAGTAAAGCTAATGTAAAGATAATGTTTTTAGCAATATTCAATACATACACACATAACTGAACTCTCAGATTGGTGTTAGCTATTCTGGAACAACTTGTCCTGGCATAATAGAATTTCTTAAAGGGTTTTTTTTCCTTCATTTTTCTTTTTCTCTCTTTCTTTTTAATTGTGTAGGTGAAGTGGTCTTTCTAGACCCTTTTCTGCCCCAACTCCTTGTACATAAAAAAGCAAAGAAATACAACATATATAAATATAATTTACTGTATCCAGTTAACCATGATTTTTTTGAGAGGTGAGAAGAGAGTAAACTATCCAAAGAAAACCTAACCAGGCACAGGGCAAACATGCAAAATTGAACATAGACAGTCACTAGAGGTCAGTTTTGAACCTGAATCTGTGAAGCTGAGACATTATCAGTATGCTTATCAGTTTTGAAATTAGTGACTTGGCAGAATGACATTTTCTGAATTCTAGTATTATAAAAAAAAACAAGCATATAATCCTTTTGGTAAGGACAGTGCCTTTTTAATTCAAAACCTTGTCATATTGCAATGCTGTGTGCTGCTTTTTGAATTTAAATCTAAGCTCTACATATGGAAAAGCTACACCGTGACCTATGGAAAGCTAAATTAGGGACCCTGAATGAGCTTCCATACTCATTGTGGGTGGTGTAATGAATGCAACATCTAACATGCACAAATGCTACCAAAATCTTGTCATAAGTAACACTATGAAGTAGCAAATACCCTCTACAACCACATGAACCCAAAATGAACCTTATCATAACAGTTTCAATCACTTCAAGAAAAACACAGAGATGAATAAATCTGTCACCACATTAACAGCACTTTGCTATCCATGTGTAATAATGGATATGAAAGCAAGTGAGCTAATGTTAAATGTAAGTCCTGGTCGGAAAGTAACCTAATGCTCTGAAGCAGACTTCATACAGTACAGTTAATATTTAGTACTGCACTGGAACAAGTGTTTTTGAAAAAAAATCTTGTAATACGATAAATAAAGTAAGAACCTAATCTTCCAGACTTATAATCACATTTTCCAGTGAATTGAAGCTGGGTTAATACAGTGAAATTTGTATTACAGTACAGCAGCCATATTACTACTTAATAAACTCTATGACTAAGATTTAAACTTTATTGCAGAATAAAGAAGCTGATTTAATACAGCCATGTTAATACCACATTTTAGCAAGTGCATTGTTACAGTACAGTCAAAATTGACATGTCTGGACTATTATATAAATTTTTATTCCATTACAATTAGGACTTTTTATTTATTCATCCATTCGCTATTCATTCATTCAGTTTGATAACCAGGTTAAAACACTAATCCAAATACACCTATTTCAGGCTAAGCCTGGACAAATAGAGATGACAGTAGACAAGCAAGTTAACAAGAAGCATTATGAATACAACAATATGTTGTATACAGATGGCAATAAATCAATAACAGTAATAATAATAATAATAAAGTACACAGTAAAGAAAACAATAGGAAAGGTTGATTACAGTAAGGAGGAAAGAAGAAAAAGAAGGTTAAATAGTGAAGGAATAGAGCATAAAGTGTAAAAGATAGCAAAAGTAAGGGCACATAGAATTTAACTATATGCGATATATACAATGTGGAAGAGATGTCACATATTAGTGTAGGAAAAATAATGGGAGAAAGACAAATGTGCCTCACTGGTAAAATGGGGAGTGGGGGATTAGGTGATGTGTCTAGATGGAGAGCATTTGCCGACTGACCTAGCCTTGAGATTATCTTTAATCTAAGCATGAAATGATGGGTACAACATGACTGCATACCTCTCAACTGTTCAGATTTTCACAGAATGTCCAGATTTTTGTCTCATATTTTTGGTCTATTCCTCATAAAATTTGTAGTCTTCCTGACAAATTACTGATATGATCTGAGAATTGAAGTCACTAAATAATGACATATATTTGAGTTTCAGACTTCAAATCCTTCAGAAAATGCATGTCAACACAAATCCTGTTACTCTAGCAACTTTCTAAGTTTATAAGAACAATATTTGAAATCTTTCCCTATTTTTTGGACCTTTGCTCCCCCCTCCCCCCAACATTTCGTCAGACTTTGTCCAGATTTCTTGCAGTAAGAGGTTAAGAGGTATGAACATGAGGGGGAGATTTCAATAAAGTCTATACAGAGTGATTTTCCGTGTAGGCATAGTGGCACGACCCCAATACGGAAACTGGCCAGAGAGTGATCCAATAAACTGAGCAGAGGGGAGTGCACGAATGTGCGGACACGGAAGTGTCCGTGGAATGCAAATCACCTCATAAACTGGTGAAATCCTTTCAAATGAGGGTAATTTGAGATCCAATAAGCAAAAAAGCATCCGTGTAAATGCTGTGTTGGTGTCAGAAATGTACAAAGAAAAAAGCGTGCACCAGAATGTAAATTTTAAACAGGGGCTGTACAAGTGTAAAAAAAGGTTGGATACTGCACAGTAGGCATGCAAATGGCCAAAACTATGGCCAGTGAGTCCAAAAAGCAATGCACATCACAAAAAATATAAATTTTTTAATACATATATTATGTTTGCGCAGCACACAGCAACACGCAAACATGCCATTATGCAAAAAAAAAATTAAAATGTATAAAAAAAATGAAAATAAGAAATTTACAAAATTAATGCATTATAGTGCCCTGCATGCAGTGTGTACAATGGTAGGTTGCAGTGATTACTAAGGAGGCAGGCCCTGGTGTAGTGAAGTATACAGGGTATATTCAAGTAGGTGTATGCAAATAAGTTGTGGTTACTGAATAGCTAGAATGTCTTCCGTGTGGAGACATGCGTGAATGGGCGTACCTTCATTGAAGGGTGTGCATCAGGGCTGGCAACTCGGCGCGTAAAAATCTACTGCCAATCATTAGCGGACCGGAGTTCTGCTGTGGCGACCCCTAACCAGGAAAAGCCGATAGACACAACAACAACTGAATAACAAAAAGGGCCACTGTGACCGCAGATCCAACCCATGGTAGGGCTAGAACCATGTAGGTAGTAATAGAACAGGCAGCTGACATCAAAAGGGGGTGTGTCATGCTATGCTTAAGCAGACTGGAGCTCAGTGGTACTTGTTTGCACTCAGCTAAGCACAGCTAAGCAGGAGGATGTGTCTGATGCTGCTGAGCTGTGTTTAGCCGGCAGCCCTGGCAGCTATCATGACTCCCATATCTGGCACGTATCACAGCTGTATCAGATGTTTGCCGGGGGGACATCCCATATAGCCTTCTACTGGGGGAATGCTAGCTATGCACTAGAACTGTGGATGATGACACCCGTCAGAAATGCATATACACCTACTGAAGAAAGCCATAATGAGCCACACACACAAACTAGGAACATCCAGATCATGTATTTGGGCTGCTCAAGTCATGGTTCTGCTGCTGCGACATAGCTGGGGGAACCCTGCAGTACTCTCCAGACACATGTGCACACATATTCACAGTATGTGCCATGCTACACAATATGATCCTGAAAATACAACTGTGGCAGGAGCATCACAGGGAAGGGGACACAAAGTCCCCACCAGTGCCAAGGTCCCCACAGCCACAGGGGGACTCGAAGGTGGAACCCCCTGAGCCTGATCCTGTAGGCAGATGTAGGTATGCCCAGAATGCTATGGCTGTGGCAAAGAGGCAAGGCATAGCACATGCACTGACATCCTAAGGGCCTAGGGACTGACACCGCACTCCGACTCAAATACATACTAAAAAGGATGCCAGCCACAACACACAACCTGTGCCTTAACATGAAATGGCTGTGCAGTGGGTGCATCTGACAGAGGCAGCCCTGAAGTGCCATTATGTCAACCGCTGCAGGCACAAGGTAAGTCACTCTTTGTTCCAACAAATGTATGGGGTACTAAACCATGATAGCATAGGTATGGACCTGCTGCATGTATATAAGGTAATAGGGTGGGCTACCAGAATATCTGCAGACAACTGACAGCTATGGGGAACAACAGGAACTTTCTGCCCAATACTGGCCACTCCATAATATGCAGTTGGCCCTAAGCCAGCAAAATCCACTGCACTAAGCAAGAGAATTACAAACAGCAGGATCATAGGACAGATGCTTGACTGTCAATGCTACAGTCCCCTAACCCCAACACACCCATGTTCCCATACAACTGCAGTAACATTATGTTTGCAAGGTAATAGCAGCAGACCACAAAATCCCAAGGCTGTCCCAATCAAACTGGTGACATCTTCCATTTCCACAATATGCAGAGATCAATGTGCTATGTATGTCTGTTGGTGATAGTGTCAGGAATTAAACTGCACTGTCTGGTGGCTGTTGTGGCTTAGTAGGCTAAGTACATTACCATGGTTGATAGTGCTCATGGTTTGATACTGGATGAGCCTACTATTTTGCATGTGAGCTTCATCTATGGTAGGATTTCTACAGACTGTCCATATGTCACTATTTGCTACTGCAAGAAAGCTGGACAAAGCTAGGGACAGGGGGCCACAGATATGGACAGTACACAGCTCAGAGTAACCTAGACAGTGGCTAGTAGAACATCAGGTTGTAACAACTCAGAGTAGCACTAGAATGTAAAGGCCATCACATATCTGTGTCAGTACTTACAACAAGTTAGTGGGCACCATCACACCCCTCAAATGTACAGAGTGTCACAGAATCTCCACATTCTTGCCTCATATTTATGGTCCATTTTTCATAACATTGCATTTTTCTGGCAAACTAGTGGCAAATCAATAAAGGGTGATATGAGAAAATAATGACAGACAGTTGAGATGCACACTTTATACCCGTCAGAACATTCGTGCTAATACAAATCCTGAATTCTACCAACTGTCTAAGTTTGTAAGAGCAATATTAAAAACTTGTTCCTATGTTTGTCCCTATGTCTGTCTCCAACTTTTATATATGGCATTGTCCAGATTTCTGGCTCTAAGAGGTTGAGAGGTATGGGCACCATGTAACCTTATAATAACACTACACAGCACTGAGAACTAGAGCAGACATATGGGGACAAGGCTGGGCATCCTGCAAAACAGGGAAAGCCAAAGGTGTGAAGTCTGTAACCCTGTGTGTGGTGTTACATCACATACCTACAATTACATAGAGCAGCAACTATGGACAAAGCCAGGAACTGGAGCAGGGTAGGACAAAGGCCCACATATAAGGAGAAAGAGGAACTAAATGGCCAGACAAATGTAGAAAGTACAGAATAGAACAGTTTGTGAGGTAGTATAGGTTCCCAGCAGTGTATGGAGTCAGTAACCCAAATGTCTGTCAGCGGTTCCTCACATCAGTCTATAATGATCTGCCACTGATGTACCAGAAAATCACATTGCTATGCAAAATATACCAGAGATATGATGCAAAACCCTGTTCAGTCTAATACACTGAGTACACACCATAAATATGAGTCAGATATTATGGACAGCACACAGCCAGGAAATCCCTTTAGGCATCATATCAGGGAGGTGTTAGACTGTTTAATCAGGTGCAGCAGCCAATTAGCTGTAGCACACAAAATTCTGGACTGGAGTACAGGTAGATCTGACCTGGAGTCCCCTTGTAAGTACAGATGGTCACACTGGGCATGCTCCTACATGATATGGATGTGTAGAGTTTTATATAGATACATATATATATATATATATATATATATATATATATATATATATATATATATAAAACATATATATATATATATATCATATATAGAGAGACAGACAGAGGGAGAGAGAGAGAGAGAGCGAGAGAGACACACAGAAAGGTATAGAGTGATGTATTGCTGCAGCCACTTGTACACCAGTTGTAACTAATAGTGCATGCAATTAGTATGGTGAACTGTACTGTGTAATAGTAGATAGGTAGGGGTTCTAATCTCACATCAGATACCTTGGGTGTTTGTGTAGATATTACACATATAGCAGTATAGACATGCCCAGCAGACCTATGTCTGTGCAATGATCACTCATTTTATGGCCCTGTGACCAGTGCCCTCCACAATAGTGGCCTCCCTTTTAACAGCTGCTGATGTCATCCACCCCAACAGCAGTGGTAGACACTCTCCAAATGCATAAGCTCCATGGTGCATGTAATAAGTATGTAGCATTACAGTATATACAACTAGATAGGTAGCATGTCTAATCCCAGCAATGGCAACTCATTGAGTGTGTGTGTGTGCACGCACGTGTGTGTGTGTGTGTGTGTGTGTGTGTGTGTGTGTGTGTGTGTGTGTGTGTGTGTGTGTGTGTGTGTGTGTGTGTGTGTGTGTATGTAAGTATATCCCCTTGCAGCAGTGTGTATGTCTTGCCTATGTGTGTGCAATGCTAATACATTTTAAGGCCTGAGCCAACCTGTTAATCCCCTCATTGGCTTACTTTACTGGGGCTGTTGATGTCATCCACCTTAAAGCAAAGTTAGACACTATCCAGGTACATAAGCTCTGTGGTGCATGCTCTAAGTACATAGCACTATAGTACAAATATCTGCAATTAAGGAATGATGCAAAGAAATCTATTATGTTACACAAAAAAAATTTTTATTGCCATCTTCAACAAAAACATCATAACAAACCACAAAAATTCTGGGCAGGAATAAACAAGCTCCATAACCCAGGTCAAACTACCACTCCAACCCGATCATCTTCCAAACATAAAACCCTGGAGGAAGTTGCCAACACCTTTAATAGTTTCTCTACAGAGACTATCCAGTCCCTAGATAGTCAGCTAACTCCCAGTTGCTCTAACTCAACTGCCGCTATACCCAGTATCCAACTCTCCTTCAGCTTTCAACCAGTACCTATATCACTTATCCGTGCCCTATTAAGAAATTAAAGCCGACCACCCTATCTGCTGATCTCCTCCCTGCAGAGTACCTACAAAAAGCCGCAGATACCATAGCATACCCTATCTCCATCTTAATCAGTAGAACCATATCTGAAGCTAGCATCCCCTCCATATGGAAAATATCCCATGTTATACCACTCCATAAAGGAGGTATCTCCGTCGAGCTCTCAAACTTCAGACCCATAGCTATTCTGTCACCATTGGCTAAAATTATGGAGAACTGCATCCATAAACAACTCCTGCACTATCTTATCCAGTACAAGCTAGCTCCCAGCATGGCTTTAGGCCATTCCATAGTACTACCTCAGCCCTCTTCTCCTTCTCTAATGTTATAAACCATTACCAAAATAATAATAAACTATTCTCAGCCCTCTTTCTTGATCACTCCAAGGCCTTCAACATGGTTAACCACCAAAAAACTCATCAATACTCTGAAGGCCTTCTCCTTAAATAACTGTTAGAAAAATATATAATAGTAATATGCATGCTTAGTGCATTCGAGGTTTAAGAGGGTTTATACGTTTATTCTGTTCACACTGCATGAATCTGCACAGCTATTAGAAACTTAACAAGAGACATTTCATTTCTGCTAATGTCATTAAAATAACAAGAGACATTTCATTTCTGCTAATGTCAGGAAACTTAACAAAGAGATATTTCATTTCTGCTTATACCATGAGAAAATATGCAGCTGCTAGAAACTTTGATAAAGAAAACAATAGATGCTTGAAAGTATAAACCATAGTCAGCATTACTTGTACTAAAGCTAGAAATGCACCTTGAATCTAGACAAAATGTAACACATGTATTAGAACTGAACAATTGAAGAATTGAAAAGTTAAGGTGGGCTAAAATAAGCCCAAGGCCAGGTTGTTTTTTTCAAAATGTTTTTGCAAGACAGCAAATAATCCAACCATGTCAGCAATAAGTCTGGTAACATTTTCTGTGAAACATACAGAAAGCTGTGTCCAACTACATCAGCAATAGAATAGTAACATTTTCTGTGTGACATGAAGAGAACTGTATAAGAATAACATACTGATCATCGAAGAGCCAGACAAATCTTGTACCTACATGCTTTGTCTCCTTGCTTCAAGTAATAAAGGGTGCCTTGCTTGAACCTAACATGCATTGGTCTTTGAAGTTTTTTCCTTTTACAGATTGGTCCTTCAGACCGGAACCCTCTCTTCACCTCAGATCAGACGGCCAGGTGGTTGAAACCGTACGGGGAAGAAACCAAATTGGTTCTTCTTATATGGAAAGTCCTCCGACTGAATTGTCATTCAAAAGAGGCCAGCCACTTTCTGATCTGTGACTGAAGGACGGGTATCCATGAATCGGTGATCAATCATGTAGGCTCAGGTAATGTGAATCTACTTTTTTCTGTTTTCTGTTTTAGATCAGGGACTAGATGTATATTGTTTTTGTCAGATTGTATTTTTGCAAATCAGGGACAAAAAGATTACTGTCTTGTCATAGATCAGGAGAAACAGAATAAGTAGGCAGTCATTCTGAAGAGACTATAACAAAATCCGTGGTACCACGTTAAAAATTAAGAGAAGTTATGTAACGATCAAAGGGTAAAACAAAATGGGTAATAATTGCACAAAAAGACCCCAAAACCCGCCATTAACAGAAGACGCAAAATATATGCAGTCGCAGCATGCAGACAATATTAGATATTATTCAAAATGGGTTAATAAATACGAATTCGATGGAAAATTAGAAAAATCCTCGCTTATCAAACTTATCAAACAGCTCAAAAACTATTCAAAGGGTCGGGTAAAAAAGCAGTGTCGATTAGGAATTCCTCAGGCACACAGGTGGCTGGAGGAAGTAAACCGTAGGGAACAAAAAAACAAAGATTCAAAAGCAATGTTTTTAGATTGGGAGGATAATAACTTAGTAATAGCATCAGCACCTCCACCTCCCTTACCAGAATATGAAGCAAGTGAACAGATTAGTCCATCCCCACTATATCCTGCAGTCACTGAAGATAGAGATATTGTGAAATTAAAACTGACTAAAATTAGAGATCCCATCAGGACCAGGTCCCAAACAAAGGCAGGTAATTCAGAAGAAGGTATTGAGTTATGGTGAATAGTTAAGAATTCACGATCTATAGGTGAAGAAGAAGAAATATGCCCGCTTATAGAAGTACCCAATCCCCAGGCAGGTCAAGACAATCAAGACTCAACTATCTTAGTGTACAGACCTTGGACTCCGGAAGATATCCGGAAAGCCACTTTGGTAATTCCCCATCCAAAGGTTAATTTCAGAAAATTCTCAGAAGATTTACAAGGAATAAGGTTGAGTTATAACCTAAACAGAGAAGAAATAGAAAAAGTAGTTAGACAAATTGTAGGGCCAGTTTGGTACATGATTAGTGGGAACTGGAATCCCCGTGATGCTGCACAAAGACCCCTCCCAAATAGCAGCACAGAATTAGACACCAGAGTAAAAGGTCTTACAGACCGCATCTGAAAAATGGAAACCTAGGGCAGACTGGACTTGCATTAATCAATGCATCCAACAAGAAGGTGAAACAATTGATCGGTATTATGCCAGATTTTTAGAATGTTTTAATAACCACTGTGGAATGCAGGTTCCTGAAGATCAAACACAAGATTCCCCATATGAACAGCAGTTAAAGAATACATTTTTAAAAGGCAGTAGCACACCTATAAGCAGTTTTATTACAAAACACATGGTAGACCATCGTACAAGCAGGTTACAATCATTACTTGAATATGCTAGGCATGCCGAAAGGCATTTTAATAGCAAAAAGAAAAAGAAAGCTCAAGTATTTTCTGTAGAAGATGGAGCAGAAGTTTATGTAGTACAGTCTGGAAAAAAGGGCAAGAAAAACGTGCAGGGAAACAAACAATCTGATCAGCGATCAGAGGACTTTGAAGGGCGGAAAAAAAGGGGAGAATGTTTTAAATGCGGTAAAAAGGGACATTTGGCAAGGGATTGCAAGAAAAACAAGAAGGCAACAACGGAAGACAAGGAGGGCGAGGACTGACTATATGGTAGTCAAGAATCACTAGAAGGGGCTAGCAAAGAAAGGACAAATGAGAATGTGATAAAGGGAGTAGAGGAAGTGCAGGAAGTTAGTGACAATGAAGAAAATGAAATATTAGACCTAGCTTTATTGAGTTTGGAGCTCTATTTAGCAGACACGAAACCAGAAGTTACACTCTTGGTAGAAGGGAGGGAGGTCAAATTTTTGTGTGACTCAGGGGCATCATGAACCCTGATACACCCCTCCAAACTGCCAGAAAACACAGAGTCACCTGATTACATACTGGTCAAAGCAGCTAATGGACAGCTGTATCGGGAGCCTCTCTCCTGTAACATTGCAATAACTGATCCAGTTTCAGGGTTGACACAAAGAAGCAAAATTGTAGTTTCTGCAAAATGCCCAGTAAACCTCTTGGGCAGAGACCTCATGCAGTTATTTGGTATAGCAGTAGTCCCAACCATGCAGGGTATGGAAGCACAGCGACAAAATAACACCTTTGCAGTGCAATCAGAGGGTGAAATGTTTTATTGGTACAGCCAGGACTTGGTTACGACTGGTTCAGGGACTGTGGCCAAAGAGTTAATGAACCTAGCTATCAGCAAGTTCCCCTCCCTTGACATTGATAAGCAACACCTGTTGCACACTACCCTGTATTATTGCAACATACCAGGACCTGATAAGGAATATGAGCAAGAGTTATTTAAGAATCATGCAAACAGATTGATATTGCGTAACCTGTACTGGGACACAGAAGGGAACAGTGTAGCCAGCTGTTCATTGCCCCAGGAGTTCTTTGCACTTTATAAATCTAATCGATTACCACATGTTAGCTTAACCAAAAACAGAAGTATAGAGTGGGCAGACCTAGGAGAAAAAGTCACGAGATGGGAGAAACATACAGAACTAGAACTGTCAGAACATGGAATACAAGTACAAAGTTGAATTGGATAACTCAGACCAATCCAGCTGTGCACTTGCAGTCTAGCGAGAACAGCTGATTGACACTCCTATTAAAGGAGGAAGAGAATGCCTTATGAGACATACCGGAGACTCTCTGGTCAACAGGGAAATCAGATGTAGGACTCATTCGTACAGTGGGACCAGTTACTATCACACCAAAGTCAGCATTCAAACCACAAAAAAGACAGTATCCCTTAAGAAAAGATGCAGAGGCAGGGATAAAGCCTATTATAGCAGCCTTACTTAAAGGAGTGTACTAGTAGAATCTCCCAATTCACCATGTAACGCACCCTTATTTCCAGTTAAAAAGGCCAATAGAGAATGGCGTATGGTCCAGGATTTACAAGCCGTAAATGATGCAGTAATACCAAGAGCACCCACAGTTTCACACCCACACACCCTGTTGAATGATTTGAAACCTCAGCAAAAATATTTTTCTGTGGTAGACATCAGCAACATGTTCTTTTCGATACCGATACACCCTGACAGCCAGTATTGGTTTGCATTTACATTTCAGGGGAAAAGGTATACATATACGCGACTACCACAGGGATATTGTGAAAGTCCAATGATATTCTCACAAGAAATGGCAAGCAACTTGGAGGGATTCACCCCACCAAGAGGCAGTCAGATTTTACTTTATGTTGATGACATCTTGCTGGCGGCCCCCACCCAGCAGGATTATAGAGAAGATACCATAGCACTTCTATGATATTTAGCCACTGAGGGACATAAGGTAAATAAAAATAAACTCCAGCTTTGGAAAAAACAGGTCAAATACCTAGGATATGTAATATCCAAGGAAGGTAGAACGTTAGATGAGGACAGAAAAATAGCAATTTTGCAAGCACCAAAACCCACTACCAAGAAGGAAATTATGTCCTTCCTGGGTACAACTAATTTTTGCCGGAGTTGGATTCCAAACTACGCCTTGGAATCTGCACCTCTGACTGACCATATATATAAGAAGCCTATGGCAGCACAGGATTTGTTACAATGGATAACAGAACCAGAATCTGCCTTCTGTAAACTAAAGCAGTTAATAGCATCCTCATTAGTTCTGGGATTGCCAAACTACCATAAATGTTTTTTCCAAACTGTAGATTGCAAGCAGGGCTACATGACATCAGTGTTAACACAACAGCATGGGGATAAGCAACGCCCCATTGCTTACTACTCATCACAACTAGACCCAGTGGCATGGTCCTTACCCCACTGTGTACAAGCAGTAGTTGCAGCTGCAATGGCAGTACAGGCTTCAGCCTCAGTAGTCTTGTTCCACCCTCTCACTTTGAGAGTACCTCATGCAGTCGCAATTATTTTACTACAAGAAAAGGTGGCATATCTTTCCCCTGCTAGGCATCTTTCCTGTATGACTATATTATTGAGCTAACCTCATATGACAATTGAACGATGCAAGAATTTAAACCCCCTACTCTGCTCCCGACCCCTGCAGATGGCACACCGCACTGCTGCCTGCAGGTAATTGAGCAAAAGACACTACCTAGAAAAGATCTCACGGATGTCCCCTTGGATGATGCCGAGGTGACATACTACGTGGATGGCTCGTGTAAAAGGGGTCCTGCAGGACAGAACCTAGTAGGATATGCAGTACAATTTATCTGCACAGGCAGCGGAATTGATTGCCCTGACATGGGCATGTACTTTAGCAAAGGGTAAATGTGTAAACATTTTTACTGATAGCCAGTACGCTTTTTCTACTGTACATGTTTTTGCGCAACAGTGGAAAAAACAGGGAATGATAACATCTACTGGCAAACCTATAAATCATGCACAGTTTATTTTAGATCTTTTAGAATCTATTCAGTTACCTCAAAAAGTGGCCATTTGTAAATGCACAGCTCACACCAAGCAACAAGATAGAATTTCAAAAGGTAATGCAAGAGCTGATACAGCTGCAAAACAAGTAGCCACAGAAGTATTTCTTTTAAATGAGGAATTACAACCCTCTGAAACTTTAGATCTAGATATGTTAAAAACAATGCAGACACTCACTACACAAGCTGAAAAACAGCAATGGATAAAATGAGGAACAATCCTCGAAAAGGGGCTGTACATCTCTAGAGAGGGAAAACCAATACTATCCCCTAATTTGTTTCGCTATGCAGCATTGTTGAGCCATGGGCAGTGCCATGTCTCAACAGGGGAGATGGTACAGCTGATGAACCAGGTGTTCACAACATACGGATTTACAAACTACTCTAAAAAATTTTGTTTGATGTGTCAGATTTGTAACAAACATCATGCACAGGGGGCGATAAAGCCCAAACAAGGGCGTTTCCCCACACCACCATATCCGTTTCACACTATTTGTATGGATTTCATAGAATTGAACAAATGTGAAAATAAGAAGTATTGTCTTGTCATTGTAGATATGTTTTCCAGATGGGTGGAAGCCTTTCCAACCAAAAATCCAAATGCAGCTATGGTGGCAAAAGTACTTGTCAAGGAAATCATTCCTAGGTTTGGTATTCCAGAAAGAATCTACAGTGACAATGGTACACACTTTGTAAATCAAACCATACAGCAGTTGAGTAAGCATTTTGATATTTCTTTAAAAAAATCATTGTGCATACCATCCGCAATCTGCAGGGCTAGTTGAAAGGCATAATGGTATAATAAAAAAACTAATTGAGAAAATTAATAGCTGAGACAGGAAAAACTTGGTTGTATTGTTTACTCCTGGCACTGTTGAGCATGAGAACTGTCCCTACAGCAAAAGCATTGACTCCTTTTGAAAAACTATTTGGAAGGGCTTATTATACACCCCAGTGGAAACTTCTCATGTCATCAGACCAGGAAGCTGATTTTATACTAGCTGAATATATGAAAAAGTTGCTGAGTTCTAAACATCTGTTGCAGTCAAATTCTGTTTCAGATAGAAAACAAACCGAAACATCAGAAGTGGCAGTGACGACCAGAAGACTGGGTGTGAAACAAAAAAATTGGGCTTCGCCAAGGTGGGAAGGTCCCTACCAGGCACTTCTTTCGACACCCACTGCAGTCAAGATAGCAGAACGAGCTTCATGGATACACCTGATGCACTGCAAGCTGGTTAAGAACTTTGAGTTGGACAAAAATCTTACCTCTCCATCGGGGCCCTCAGCACAAAGTCTGGCTACAAAGGGGGGGTCAGATCAATAGGATCGATCCGTCTCAACCCCAGTGAAGAAACCATTGGTGCTGAAGGTCCTATTAGGGCAGAGAGTAAGAGCACATGTCCAAAGCAGAATGACGGAATCCAGTAAGATCCAAATACACCTACTTGGAAGAGCTGGAGAAAACAGAAATGCAGAACAACCATTTTCACAAAAATATTGCACAACCATCCTGTTGACTGTACTAGTGACAATAATCTTTTTGTTGTGGCCATTCCTTTTCTCAGCCACACAAATTGAACTGAGCAAGCGTGCAGAGTGGCACCCAAACTTTAACACTTACCAGGCAATCAAATATGTGTATACTGAAACCTTCAGTGTTTAAACTGCTGGATTTGCACAGCTTTACCAACAGCATACAGGGGGTTACTGTTAACTTCAGTTCCCCTAGGACCCATCAAGACCTGGGAAAACCTAATTCATGATACATCAGATGTCACATCACAAGATAAAGTAGCATTGCACTTGTCTGTTCGACAGAAGGGAACTGCGTGTTTTTATAAGAATGATACAGTCAAGGTGGGTTGGAGCAATTGCAATGTGACTGTTCCCTATAGATGCTACACTAAACCTGATAACATCGGCTCCTATTGCAACATGACCTATGATTCATTTGTTGAACTGATGCATAGGACAATTGGTGAAGTAAAACATAATGCTGACCTCTATAAGCAACTGTCCATAATTGACAAAAAAATGTTTCATGCAGAGTCAGGGTATAGTAAAGTTACTACTAAAGTAGAAGATTGTTACTTTATATGTGGTAGAAAAGCATATAAATGGCTACCTGAGAATTGGTCCGGCAGTTGTTTTTTGAGGTACCTGGTTCCGGCCATACGACACACAGCAGTTTTACCTCAAGGAAAAATTCGGAATGTTTGAGAAATCAAGAAGCCTGTCAATCCAGTGGGGCAAATCGATGTGCGCTGGAAAAACCATCATGCTGTGGACAATGGACTGTCACAGATGGACTTGAGTGATACTGTTATATCGTGGGCAGATGTACTGCCAGCATATGGAGCAATGAAATCAATCTGGGAACTGAGAAAATTGTCTAAGCTTCTTGAAATAATGAGCAATGCAACCTTTTCTGCCCTAGAATTGGTGACTGATGAACTGACTGCCATGAGAACAGTGGTGCTTCAGAATCGCATGGCTCTTGACTTCACCCTAGTGGCGAGAGGAGGTACATGTGCTTTAATCCAGGAGGAGTGCTGTTCTTATATATCCTGACCACAAACACGAGATAGACAACCTTCTTGAGATGATTCAGCAGGTGTCAGCCATGACCAAACCAGGACCAAATCCATTGACGGACTTTTTCCAGAAATTGTTTGGGGGTTGGGGCAGCATCCTGATGAACATTCTGATTGCCATCTGTGTAGGAATAATCCTACTGGTGGTATGTGTGTGCTGCTGCATCCCCTGCATAAAAAGACTGATTAAAAAGTTTATAGACATTTCAGTTTCAGAAACCTTATACTAAGATGCTGAACTTGAAGAATTACTAAATAACTGAAAATGCTTTCATGAGCTTAAACTAAATGACTCTCTTAACTGCAAATCCTGAGCAGGAAGAGGTTAGGGGAAGAAAAAACTGTTTATGCTTATCTTGAAAGTAGAATAAAAGTATTAAAAGGGGGGAAATGTTAGAAAAATATATAATAGTAATATGCATGCTTAGTGCATTCGAGGTTTAAAAGGGTTAATACATTTATTCTGTTCACACTGCATGAATCTGCACAGCTATTACAAACTTAACAAGAGACATTTCATTTCTGCTAATGTCATGAAAATAACAAGAGACATTTCATTTCTGCTAATGTCAGGAAACTTAACAAAGAGATATTTCATTTCTGCTTATACCATGAGAAAATATGCAGCTGCTAGAAGCTTTGATAAAGAAAACAATAGATGCTTGAAAGCATAAACCATAGTCAGCATTACTTGTACTAAAGCTAGAAATGTACCTTGAATCTAGACAAAATTTAACACATGTATTAGAACTGTACAATTGAAGAATTGAAAAGTTAAGGTGGGCTAAAATAATCCCAAGGCCAGGTTGTTTTTCTCAAAATGTTTTTGCAAGACAGCAAATAAGCCAACCATGTCAGCAATAAGTCTGGTAGCATTTTCTGTGAAACATACAGAAAGCTGTGTCCAACTATGTCAGCAATAGAATAGTAACATTTTCTGTGTGACATGAAGAGAACTGTATAAGAATAACATACTGATCATCGAAGAGCCAGACAAATCTTGTACCTACATGCTTTGTCTCCTTGCTGTAAGTAATAAAGGGTGCCTTGCTTGAACCTAACGTGCATTGGTCTTTGAAGTTTTTTCCTTTTACAATAACCATGCGCTCCAATGGTTTCAATCCTACCTCTGTGGTAGACAACAGGCTGTCCTTTGGCAGGACAGACTATTCTCCCTTCTACCCATCACCCTAGGAGTCCCCCAGGGATCTATTCCAGGGCCCCTTCTTTTCTCTATCTGTATTAATGACCTCCACTCTGTCATCCCAGAAGCAATCTGCATTTAATACACAGATGACTCCATTTTAATCTGCTCTGCCACTTCCAAAGCAGAACTACTAACACTGCCCCAGAATACATTTAATACTGTGGAAAACTGGCTCTCTAATCATCATCTGATATTAAACCCTAACAAAACAAAGCTGCTATGTTTTCCCCCACTCACAGGTCCTCACCACTATTCTTTACCATTAAATCCAATAATGGCACAATTATCTCCCCAGAAGCCCAAACTAAACTCCAAAGCATCATAATAGATAATAACCTTAAATTTGATATGCATGTGAGCCAAACTATCAAAACCATCAATAAAAAACTTGGCTCCCTATATAAGATTAAACATTTTCTTACTTCACTTGCTAGAACCGCCATTGCTTGTTCCCACCTACTCTCTACCCTTCTCTATGCCTCCCCTCTATTCACCAGTCTGAACAAATCTGACCTTAACAAGCTCTCAAGCTGTTATAACCATATTGTTAGATTTGCCAGAGGCACAGCATTTAGGACACACCACTGTCATAACATAAATCTGCTAGTGTGGCTTGAATTACCAAGCCTACTTCAATAAAACCAACTTATAGTTGCATATAAAGTACTCAACCTGAAAACACACCTGCACTTAAAAACATCATTAGCCCCTATAGTAACCTCAGACCACTTCAATCATCTAACAGATTACTGGTCCAAACATTCAAAACCAACAACTCAGCTGGGGCCTCCCTGTTTGCCAACTCTGTTGGCAAAACTTGGAACTCTCTCCTTGCCAAGCTCACTCTAGCACCATCACTAACTCAATTCAAAAAAAGTCCTAGACAACATTTTATTACTCACTGGCTATAACCTTGCTCTAATCCTGACTAGCTTTTTTTCATAATTTTGCTAAACAGTACTTTTTGCTACATGCAAGCTGAGCCATAATTGTTATTCTAGATACTTATAAGTCTGATGATGTCTGATTGTATAACTTGCTCAACTATACAGTGTCTGCATACTGTTTGTAACATGTATTATATCATGGTTTTTTGCCTGTACTTTTTTTAACATGTATTATATTATGTTCTTTCCTTTCCCTGTATTTTTTTCTGTATTCTTCTGCATGTTGTGATTGGAGCTTTTCTCCCTGGGCCTCTGCTGAAAATGGACATGTATCCAGTCAGACTATCCCGGTCATCAAATACAAAATAAATAAATACATACAACTAGATAGGTAGGGGTTCTAAACTCAAAACTGGCAACTGTGTGAGTGTATATGTGTGTGAGTGCATAAGCATAACCTCTGCAGCAGTGTGGCTGTCTTGCCTGTGTGCGTGATGGTTATACCATTTTAAGGGCCTGTGCAAACCTGTTAACCCCCCACTGGCAACCTATTCAGGGCCTACTAATGTCATCCACCTTAGAAGCACAGTTAGATACTCTGTAAACACAATCGCTCCATGATGCATGCGATACATATGTAGTACTATAGTGTATATAACTAAATAGATAGGGGTTCTAAACCCAAAACTGGTAACTCTGTGAGAGTGTGTGTGTGTGTGTGTGTGTGTGTGTCTGTGTGTGTGTGTGTGTGTGTGTGTGTGTGTGTGTGTGTGTGTGTGTGTGTGTGTGTGTGTTTGTGTGTGTGCATGCATATCCCCTTGTAGTAGTGTGGTTGTCTTGCCTGTGTGTGTGTGTGATGGTTATACCATTTTAAGGACCTGTGCAAACCTGTTAGCCTCCCATTGGCAAACTGTTCAGGGCCTACTGATGTCATCCACCTTAGAAGCACAGTTCAGCACTCTCTACACACAATAGCTCTGTGGTGCATGTGATAAGTACTTAGTACTATAGTATAGATAGATAGGGGCTCTAATCTCAAAATTGCAACTCTGTGTGTATATGTATATTCCCTGGCAGCAGTGGGGCTGTCTTGCCTGTGTGTGTGTGCAACAGTTATACCATTTTAAGGGCATGTGCAAACCTGTTACTCCCCCAGTGGTAACCGTTACAGTGCCTGCAGATGTCATCCACCTGGCTTACAATGGCTTGCAAGGGCAGTTAGCCTAGTACTAACCTATGAAACCTATGAAACCTATGAATAGTAGTGGCAGACACTGCAAAAATATATAAGCTCCGTGGTGCATTCAATATGTATGTAGTGCTATAGTATGTATAACTAGACAGGTAGGAGTTTTACTCTCAACAAGGGCAGTTCATGAGTGTGTGTGTGTGTGTGTGTGTGTGTGTGTGTGTGTGTGTGTGTGTGTGTGTGTGTGTGTGTGTGTGTGTGTGTGTATGTATGTGTGTGTGTGTATCCCTTGCAGCAGCATGACTGTGTTAGGGCCACTACCTGTCCCACTGTGCAGGTTGCAGGCCAGGTGTATCCCGTGAAAACACCTACAACTATACATATGTCCCAAGAGTGTAGGACAACAAACATGTCCTACATTTGTGTAATAGTTGCATAAAGCAGTCATTTTACATCAGAAACACCTTACTGCTATGGGAAATAGCATAATTTAAGCAAATGCTACATAAATAAGCTGTCATATTGGCAAAAAAAGACAGGTCCTGTACTTTGCACTTGTCCTGGCTATGGTTTGTCCTGGCAACTTTCATAATACTATAAGAAGTGTCCCACATTGGCCATTTGCTAAGGTGGCAACCCTAGTCTTTCTTGCCTATGTGAGTGCAATATGTATACATGTTGAGGCCCTGTGAGCAGTTGCTGCCCCTAAATAACCCAGATGTATCTAGGCATGAATGCTAACCCCTGCCTCACACATGTGTAGGTACTGACCAAGGCTGTGGTAACTATAAGTTGTGTACTATCTGTCACTGACCCACCAAATGATGTTAAAATACTGCAACAGGGTCTTACATCAAGTATGGACTGGTGCCAAGGTCCTGGCTTCAAGCTAAATGCAGAAACCTGTACCATCATACCATTCAGCGAGGACATAGCCCCACTGTGTGCCACATCAATGAAAACCCTCTAAACACACAGCCTGTGTTGAGAGACCTGAGTATTCAGGTTGATAACAATGTTGCATTCAACCATCATGTAGCAGCAGTGCTCAGAAAAGCCTTGTACATTGTTCACCTCATAGGTAGAGGGATTGCATCCAGAAAAAGGTGGTCCTCACATCTGTATAATCCTTAGTCAATAGACCAATAATTTACCACAATGCCCTGTTTGGTATGTATCTATCCAGGCATCTGCACCAAATGGAAAGGCCATGGTAATACCCATAAAGATGAGAGGTGAATTCAAACCAACAAATGAAAGGTTAATATTGGTAGCCCAAGATAGGGGGCAATGTACACGCTGGTTTACAAAATCCATTGAACATGTGGGAGAAACAGACAAATGTAGATTCTGTAAAACCAAATTGGAAACCGTCACACACCTTGTTGCTGGTTGCAACACACTAATGGCAGAAGGACTGTATTCTGAAAGGCATAATAATGTGGCAAGATTGTTGCACTGGGGATTGTGCAAACATTATGGTATCAAAGTAGCCGAAAAACACCGGAAACATGAGCCACAAAGCATCATAGAAAATGATGTTTATATCACATGGGATCACCCATTACCAACAGTTCAAAAGATAGATGCTAGAAAACTGGATATAGTGGTCCAAGAAAAGAAGACAAAAGTAGCATTGATCACTGAAGTCACCACACCATGTGACTATAGTGTCTTGCATACAGAGAGATACAAAACCATAAAATACCAGGATCTGCAGGCAGAAAAGAGAGCAATGTGGAAGAAAGATACCCAGACAGTTCCAATAGTTGTAGAAGCAATGGTTCTTATAAAAATAATTTACAATCATAGGTTCATAGGTTCATACTAGGCTATCTGCCCAAGGGCATTTATAAGCCTAGCCCATAGTTATGTGGCTTTCGCCACCCCTTTAGTTTGAATAAAACTATGCCTATTATTTTGCTGTGCCTCTGTCAAGCAGTGACACTGAAGTAATCCCTGGGGTATATCTGTGATCTCCCATCCATTGGTCAAGATTCCTCTTGAACAAGGCCAGCGAGGTGCTCTGCCTCACATGTACCGGGATTTTGTTCCACAGCATAGGGAGTCTCTGGGTGATGAATCTGTCCCTCCAGCATGTTCTATTAATAACCGTGTCAAGGTTTAAGTCTCCCACCCTTGTGGTTCTGAGGGATCTAGATTTTTTGAGGTGAAGCATATTCATCAAATCTGGGTTTGACATGGCCTTATATGTCAGGCACAGGTCACCTCTGAGCAAGCGGTATGAGACTGAATAGAGCTGGAGTTCTTTCAGTCGGGCAGCATAAGACATATTTTTGAGACCCTTTATCCTTTTGGTGAGGAACTTTTGGGGCCTTTCCAGCTGCTGCAGGTGTCGGGTCAGATACATTCCGAATGGGGCATTGTACTCAATCATAGGTCTAATGAGTGATGAGTACAGGGGGACGATGACCTCCCTTGATCTAGATGTGAATCCCTTCATGATCAGGTGGGCAATGTAGAAGGTTTTCCTAACTACTTTAGCAACATTAGTGTCAAACGAAAGGCTACTGTCAACCTGGGTCCCCAGATCCCTGATGACTTCTTCTGTGCTCAGTGGATTGCCACCTATATTGTAGCTAGGGGTAACCTTGTTTTCCCGAAGGGTATGGCTATGCATTTCTTGGCGTTTAACTTTAGGCCATGGCTCTGGCACCAGTTATCCGTTTCTGTGAGGCCCTTCTGAAGGATATCTGTGTCAGATGTGTTTTCGACTATGGCGCCCAGTTTGCAGTCATCTGCAAACTTTGTCAGCCATAACCCTCCTGTGTTTGCTTGTACTTCAGAAAAGTAGATGCCGAACAAGAGTGGACCCAGGACTGAGCCCTGTGGGACACCACTTGTGACAGGCTTTGAGTCTGACATGGCTCCAGCAACTCTGACCCTGTGGGTTCTGTCACTTAGCCAGTTTGCAACCCATCTTGTGATGTATGGGTTTACATTCAAGCTGATGAGTTTTTCGATGATACCTGAGTGGGGTATTGTGTCGAAGGCCTTTGCCAGGTCGAGGTAGGCTGTATGGACTGCCTTTCCCTCATCAATGGCCTTGGTGACTGTCTCAAAAAAGTCAACCAAGTTTAAAAGGCATGATCTGCATTTGACAAAGCCAAACTGGGTTGGATCCAAAGTCTGCAAGTTCCCTATGTCTTTATTTATGAGTTCCATTATGATCCTCTCCATGGCTTTGCAGATAAGGCTTGTCAAGCTAATGGGACAGTAATTTCCAGGGTCGGTGGAGGCACCGCGCTTGTGAAGTGGGACCACAGTCGCGGCGCCACTCCTTGGGCGTATCCTGAGGTGAGGCTAAGATTAAACAGCTGTCCTAACTGCGGGTTTAATTCCTCATTGAGTTTGTGGAGCACACAGCTGGGGACACCATCCGTCCCATGGATGCTGTGTTTTTGCCTTGGAGAGCAGTTTTCACCTGGGCGTTGGAGATGTTTGGGGGACTACAATCCTCTGGTATAGATATCTCTCCTTTTGGGGGGGAGGGGGGGGAGTTTGCACTGAACCTGTCAGCCAGTATGTTGGCAATGTGTGTAGGTTCAGTAATCTTCACATAATTTTGAACTAATTCTGAGCATATCTGGGAGTTTCCTCCTAGGTTTCTAACATAGCTAAAGAAGGCCTTATGATTGTCTTTTGAGTCCTTGGCGATTTTTCTCTCAAAATTTGCCTTGGATGATTTTATGAGAGCTCTTAGTTTTTTACTTATAATGATCAAAGGTGTCTTACCTTTCAAGGATTTTGCTCTATCTTGTAGTAGCTTCCTTCTTTTGTTGTAGAGCTAGTTTATGGCTGGGGTCCACCAGACTGGACGCTTGCCTTTGGTACAAAGAGTCTTAGTTTTGTTTGGGATTGCCTGATCCATGCAGTCCTGTAGGTGCTGGTAGAAGGCATTTGTAAGTGATTCAGCGGTTTGAGTAATGTTTACCACTGGCTCAGGGGCCTTAAAGGAGACCACACAAGTTTTTAGAAGTGTGAAGTCGGCTTTTGAGAAGTTTTTCACTGTGGTCTTTTTTATTTCAGGTGGGGGTGGGATGAGGACCTCCAGCGAGATTAGTTTGTGATCTGATCTCACCAGTGAGGGGTATACTTCCGGTGTTGAACATTGTGCTCCCATGTTCGTGATGATGAGATCAAGTATGTTTTCTCCACTTGTGGGGATGGTGACTAGTTGTTCCATGGCATTTGAGTTAATGAACTCCAGGAACCTTTGGGCTAGAGTGTTTGGGCTTGAGTAGTGTTCCCAGTCTATATTAGGGTAGTTGAAGTCACCTAGTATGATGGTGTTTGGAGATACATTTATCCCCTCCAATGTTTTCAGGAAGGCCATGTGAGGTTCCTGAGTTTGAGAGGGTGGCCTGTAACATGCTACAAATTGCAGAGCAGTCTTGCCTATGGTTAATTGCACCTGGATGGTCTCCGATGCATCGTGCGTTGCCACCAACCTTGAGGTGTGGGTGTCCTTTATGAATATGGACACCCCCCCTCCTTTCTTGGTGTTGTCAGGATTTTGGGGCCAGAACGCATGATATGAGGTGAAACCTGATAGTGCTGGGGTGCTCTCAGGAGCCTTGAACCAGGTTTCTGTCACAGCACAGACATCGATGTTCTCCATACTGAGAAGGGCCTCGAGTGCGTGCATCTTGAGATTGAGACTTCTGGCATTGAGCAGCATTACCCTTAGTTTTTTTCCTTTTTTGTGTTCTAGGGTGGTAGGTTTAGAATTTTAGCCTTGCCTAAAAAAGGCACTATGGGGGTGGCAAGAGCCTTTGCCAATATCTGGAAGCCTAGGGGTGACAGGTGCAAGCCATCCCTTGCAAAGCAGCGTGGCTTGTCCAGCATGTCATCCCAGGCAGACAGACATTGGATCCCCTTTGAATGACACCAGAATTTAAGCCAATTATTAAAGCTGATCATCTTATCACTGTATTGTGGCATCATTCTAGGTGAAGGTAGGATACTGCTCAAGGTCAGGGTCATACCTGCCTGGGCTACATAATCAGAGAGCTCCTCAATGTCTCTTTTCATGTAGTCCAAGGAGGTACGTCTCAGGTTGTTGACACCAGCGTGGACAATGACTGAGTCGTACTTGTACCTGCTGTTGAGAGATCTGAGTGCTTGCGTTATGTGGTGGATTCTAGCGCCCGACAGGCAGCTTACTGTGACCTTCTCCTTACTCAGTCTGGTGAGCGGGACGTCAGTGTGTCTGACTATGGAGTCACCAATGACGAGTGTGTCTGGCATTGTGTTTGGCCTTAAGGGCTGTGACTGTTTGACACTCTGACTGTGTGGTCTATGTGTTGCATGTGTTGGGTCCTGAGGTGGTAGTTGTTTGGGTGTCTGCTTTGGTGGCCTCTGCTGTTTTGGTAGATTTTTGATCAGAGCCTCCAAGTATGTCTTTGTGTGATTATGTGTATGATTTGAAGTTGTGATGGTACTATGTGTGACTGGGTATGTAGTGTGTGTGGTTACCTTCTCCTCCTGTCTGGTCTTGCCAGTCCTATGTTGAGAGAGCTCAGCCTCTAGTTTGGCCGTATAGTTGCATCTCTCGCATGTATTTGTGTTTTGTGGGAGAAGGAGAGGATTGTCTGTGTACATGAGGCAATTGTAACATTGCCTCAATATTCCCAGGTTCACCAGTTGAGCAGGAGAGGACACTAGCAACTGATCCTTCGACATACTAGAAGTAATAGATAAAAAAACTTACAAAGGACTCCGGGGGATGTGGGTTCTAGGCTGGTGGGGTACTATCTATAATAAAAGTGCTTTATCAAGGTGCAAGTACTGTAGGAGTAAGTGCTAGGCTTTATAGATAGAGAATAGTCTGCTTGGGAATCAAGTAGAGATTAACTTTTTAGTTATAGGATACGCTGGTTAGATCAGCAGTACAGTTCGAGGAAGGTAGTTTTAAGGGAAAATTTGAAGAGTGGAATTTAGGTGGCCCGAATAGTTTGACCTTGTTTGCCCGCCACTGCTCTCGTGTGCAACAGTGGCAACTCCGCGCTAACGCGTGCTTTATAGCAGGGGGCTGGAAAAAACAGGAAATGACCCAAAATGGCCAACAAATTACTAGTTGCTGTCTCTAACCACTCCTCTGAGGACAAACAAGCAGCTCAGTACTCCCCACTCCCACTGGTGAGTAAAGAAACTACCTCTGGCCACACAAGAAAATAATATTTAGATATGTTACCAATCCATGTAACCCCATACAAATTGCAGAAGGAGGCATTACTGGGCACATTGCAGGTGCTGCAAAGAGCACTTTTGGCTGACATCAAAGATTGAAACAATACTAATTTCATGAATGTTAATCATACTTTGACTTAGGAATGGGGTCCATTCCCATCATGGTATTAGAAACCCAAATGATTTGGAGAAATTAGAAATGCCAGTAATCCATGGCTTCCAACACCTGTCCATGCAGACAGGCTTGAATCAGTATTGCTCCACTTGGTATTGGACAGGTTGCCCACAGGTGGGCTGTGTCATGCCTGCAAGGCAATATTGGACCCTGTTGTTCAACAGCTGCCCCATATATGTGAGTCTAACTCCTTGTGCATTACCAGCATGACAGGCCTGAATCTGATATGCAGCATCAACACAATCTGCTGGAGAGACAGGTTTGTCTCCTAGAGGCTGTCCTGTCTCAGGAACGCACTTCCCATACATGTCAAACAGAATACCATGCAGACCATCTTCAAGCACAACCATGATGACTGAATGGGAAAACACAAATCTGTCCCAAGGGTCCCACCTGTTTAACACAATGACAGGGCCAACAGGTGTTGATTGATGATTCTGCTGAGGAAAAACAAATGGCTAGGTTTGTAAGGGACCCAGGACCACTATTCTAGAAACCTTCTATGATCCTATGAACCTATGATCCTACTGCACTGCCAGATAACATGTATCAAGAGTAGCATGCTGTGTTAAGAAATATGCATGAAACATTACGCTGTCTGCCCCACATTGTGCTTGACACACTGTTCTACACATATGTACCTAGGTAGCCATGCACATATACAGCCATACCTTGGTGAAGTCACATTGCTGCACTGCAACCATGCCATCCTGAACTGATGTATTAGCACCAGGTCCCCACAGTGTAGACACACAGATACCTGGAACAGAAACAGAAAAAGGTCTGGGAGACAACAGTCAATCAGCAATACTAACACCAATGCAGCATCATGGAACAAAGGTACATATACTTTGATGTGTACTCATGACACATGCCAGTAGACAGTACCTTACAAAGCATAACACTACTGCACTACAAACTGTCATTAACTGTACTATAGTCACCCTGTGCATCAGTCACATATTTCCAAGTCCCTGTATAGATGGTATGGATGACAGGGATGTGGCACAGGTATCATCACATGCACAGGGTGTGATGCTGGGTTGCCAAAGGCCTAGGCTGTGCCACACAGTTGACATTGTGTGTGCGCTTACAGGAGTGCTGGTCAGCTGGGCCATGGAGAGGAGCTGTGTGTGTCAGATGGTGACCTGCATGTGACAGTGATGTGTGTGTGTGAGCATACATGGTCAAGCCACATGCTAGCCTGCATGAGGGTATGTTGGACAGTTGTGGACCGTGCATGGCAGAATGTACAGTTCACTGTCTCCAGCCATGAACACGGGAACTGGCTGTGCCAGGAGTGGCACTGGAACCACCATGCCCAGTTTCAGATGTGCCCAGGGTCAGCACTTGCTGATGGTGACTGGTGCCTGCCGGGTCCATGTCCCTTATGAGACCATCCAGGACCATGTGCCCATGGCCTGCCACATTGTGGTGTGGACAGTACCCTCCCTTCAGTAGTGCTGGTGGTACTGCCACTATGAAAGTGTGACTGTGCATTGCCATGTGGGCTCTCAGCTGATGTTGTTGCTGACCTATGTCCACGTGTCTGCTGTCCTACTCCCACCACATTTTCAAGCACAGACATTGCACAGTTAAGGAGTGACAATGTCTCACCCCTCCATCTGTCCACTACATCAGCGAAATAATGTAAGGCATCACCAATTCTGAGGCTGGAGTCATGAATCCCAGGCAGTGATGCAGTGATTCTGAGCATCTGTCAGGTGTTGCATTCAGAACACTCCTGTGCCTCCATGACAGATCGAAACATGCATCGGGTGGCACATGATGTGCCACCTCTGACAGGTGGTGGATGGACAGCAGCCCTCCTTTGAGCACTCCCTGTCAATCTGACTGTGTGTAACCTCACCAGCTGTCTACAATCTACAGTCACAGCTGCCATAGCGACCAAACTCTCCTGTTCGATGCCACTACCCTCTGACTGTCCAATAGCCATGGCTGCAGAAGACTGAGTATGTGTGGGCGTACTGACTGTGTGCAGGGACATTGGGGGAGGAATTGGGATGTCAACCCATGGGACAGATTCAGACCCCAACAATCCCACCTGTGCCTCACTATGGCCACCATCATCATCAGACTCCGATGAGGCACTGACATCAAGTTGTGAGGGACAAACCTCAACCCCCATAGTCACCTGTGAGGAGGAAGACAACATGTCTACATGAATTCCTGCACTATTATGTCTGCAGATCCACACACACACACACACACACACACACACACACACACACACACACACACACACACACATGCGCACGCACACACATACATGTGAGGTGCCACAAATGCATTCTACATACCACACCTTATTACTGATGTCATGCACAGCACAGACGTATACCACAACAAACACAGACAAGGCAGGCCCTTAACAACATGCATTGCAGCTATGTCCAGTTAATGTTGCCAGTACTATACACCTGTGAGATAAGTGACATCAGTGTATGTGATGGACCTTCACCTAACACACAGTGCACCCATTTCCAACATACTAATGCCCGTCTTTATAGCAGACTATGTAAGCCTTCACAAATATTCCTTCACATATGTTACAGCTCCTGCAAATGTGCTACTCTGATTACCGATGTAATGCACTACAGTGAACCCCTCCACAACTGCACATACAAGTATTGCAATATGGCTAAGCTTAACAGTTGTCTCTATGGCTAACCGCCAGCCCTTGACATGCCTAGTGTGTAAATGCACTATAGCAAAACAGTGTCACACACACCAGCTACAGGGTGATGGACGCCGGCCACACCAGAGGTACCTATGGAATTGTGGGGGAGAGGTATCGTCAGCAGACACAAATGTGACATTGATACAGTATAAGATGTGCATATAGCAACATGTACAGTACGAACTGTGATACTGGCCACATTGCTGACATTTACACTATGTGTGCATACATGTGCATTACAAACTTCCCCCAAATGCACATTGACCTGACATCCATGTATAGGTATGCAGAGGCTGCCACTATGACTGCTACAGTATTAAAGTGTTGCCCACAGCAGGCTTACCTGGATGCTCCTCCGCTGTGGAAGGTGTGCCACCCACCTCCATGAAATATGGGGTGATACATCTTTGCGAGCTGGTGGCCTAACCCAGGTTTACCAGGAACTCCTCTGTGGCTGAGAGTGGTTGTTGTGTTGCAGGCCCTGCACCAGTGCCAGCACAGTCCCTGGCCACAGCTGCAGACCTTTGCCATGTATTATTTATCATATCGGTGGCCCGGTGTTGGACCTGCTCATAGCTCCTTTCCTGTAGCCTGACATGATTTACAGATGCCACAAGGTCTGCCCACATTGTAGTGTGTTGTTGCTGATTATGGCGATTCCTCAACAGTAGGTTCTGGTGATGGAGTCTCAGCCTGTCAACTATTCCATCATTCTCCTCTGCTGAAAATGGTGGATTCCTACATCTGTACATTACTCCTGAAAGACAAGAAGAGTGAAACATATCACAGGACCACATACATTGCTCTCCATTATGTGCACACCCTGCACATCCACATTTGCCAGCACTATCCTCTGCTAACTACCACATTATATCCCACCATCTATCACCACAGTATGTCTGTGGCTATCAGCAACATAGTGGCAATACATCATTCACTACCCTCCTGATCTTGCAGTTTCCTGCTACTTGCTGCATGTTCTCTATGGTATTCAACTGCATCTTTTCGTTTGCACCTATTACTCTTGTTTATAGCCTGACGACATTGTATGGAGTAGTGTCAGCCTCCTACTTTTGTTTTAAACACCTGGGCTGTAGGCCCATCCCTTAGGTCTCCCTGGCCTTCCTCCCTCAGATTCTGGAAAATATGGCTTGACAATGTCCTACAGTTTCCCCTGCCAGTCTGGTTGATATGGGCATATGTTATGGGCACAGTGTAGCAAATGCCTCATGTACATGGACAACCATCTACAAACACCACCAAGGAACACATTTTCTGATCAATGCAATGACATTAGGAACATAAATTCCATGCTCTCTCCCTCACAAGGCTACATATGTGGCATCGATCAGGTTATCAACACAAGCAGTACACCTCACACACTACCCCACCTACACAACACACACCCAAATAGGCGGAGGTCCTCAACATACACATCCACAAACAAAGGAGACTTCAGAGGCAAAGACACACATGAACTCCACAGCCTTCCATAGCACATACCATGCATAGCCACACACCTGTGTCCCACAGCCACAAAGCCGTCACCATTAAGCAAACATATTAGTCATTGGAGACTCCATTGTGAGACACACACAAATGTGCCTCTCACCCGGCTGAATATGGGGAAAGTCACAGTTAATTGTCAGGTGCCAGAATTTGCCATATCACATACACACTGCTGTCTCTCAACAACAGGTATTGTTATGGGTCTGTCACAGTCCATTTTGGTGTGCCTGGCCTGAGACACACCTCCCTGGACTATATGCAGTGAAACATAATTGAGCACACTGATAATGTGTCCCAGGCAGGTATGTCCTTAGCCTTAAGCAACATTCCACTGTCACCCAGATTAATGCCACAATACAATCAGGTAATGATTGACCTTAACAATTGGCTTGGTTTCTGGTGCCATTCCAGGGGTATCCAGTACCTGACAGCCTGGGATGATATGCTCAACAGACCATGATGCTTTGCCAGAGAAGGCCTCCATCTGTCTCAACAGGCCTTCAAGTGTCTGGCAATGGTTTTTGCCACCCCCATAGTGCCTTTATTAGGAAAATATGGTGGGGTTAACACTACCAACATCAAAGTGTCAGCACATCATAAATTGAAGGCCATGCTGCTAAACGCTAGGAGTCTAAACATGAATCTGTGCCCATTGCAAGCAGTCATAACCCTGGGAAATGCTGACATCTGTGCAGTGACAGACACATGGTTCAAAGCTAATCATACCCCAAGGTGTGGACACTAAAGCCATGGGCTGTGAGGTTTCACTATATATGACAGACATACACACACCCAGGCTGTTCAAACAGTAAGTCCACAGGGGACACTGCAGGGACAACAAACCATTGCAAAGACACCTATTCAAAGCATAGGTAGCTACCAGTCCCCACATGTGACCAGGATGCCCATTCTGCCTACATGGACTTGATCAAGTCTACCAAGATCCGAGTCTGTATCCTGATCTTGAGTGACTTTAACTGCCCAAACATACACTGGAGGATGTACTCATGCAAGCACACAAATGACCAGAGATCCATCAACAGTGGAAATGCAAACAACTTGGAGCAGCTAGGTGCTACCCACACATGAGGTAAAGGTCTGTTGGAGTTGATATTAAATAAAATGGGTAACCACTGCAGCATCCCTACAGTATCATCGTCCATGGTCAAACCAACCATAAAGTGGTCAAGTTTGCAGTCACAATCTTACACAATACTCATCTAGCTAGGGTCAGACATACAAACAACTCCAACATTGAATACAGCCTCCTGAGGGATGGTATAAACAGCTTTGCACCCCCCACCCCCTCTGTAGGAACTGGCACCAATATCCAAAAGTACACAAAAGTACTATACATGCATTTGCATGTAGTCAGGTGTACCCGACAGGACTACATTATCTTCTGCAAGGATACGTAAACCTGTCTGGTGGACATTTACAATAAATAGTATCTATAACAGGGATGACATATTGCTGTACGAGACAAAGAAGGAAAAGGTGCACAATGTGCAGCAATGTCTCCTTAGCCTGTACAAGCAAATAAGAGCACTACTGGAATCCTGCAAAGCAAACCCCGAGCCCATATTGACAACATCCACTACAGACAATCATATATCCTTCTTCACATATCTCTGCAACATCAAAGGAAGCACTCAGATCTGCTCAGTACTGGTGGTCAAGGAAACCAGATATACAAGTGCTGTAGGTATAGCATACTTGATCCCTCACAGAGTTAATGTAAGCTTCACCCTCTGTCCCCCTCATCAGGAAATCCTCAGTACCTGCCCCCTTCCCCTGATATGTAGGGAACAGATCATCACTGCAATCTCAATGTCATGGTATACAGCCACCATGGGAGCTGAGCACATCACAGGTTGCATCTTACATGACCCCAAGCATGACCTTGCAGCATCAGAAGGCACTTAGTCAACCAAAGCCTGAATGCCACCTTTGGCCCAGCCGAGGGGAGGACACCCACAGTCACCCCTTTGCACTAAGGTGGGGCTTCCACCAATCCGGTACATTATAGACCCATCAGCCTAACTAGGCCGATCTGCAAGGCCATGGAACAGTTTATAATGAACCTTATTAACAAGGACATTGGCAACCTCCACACACTCAATCACGTACCGTTAGGCTTTGTCAAAGGGGGGTCATGTTTGTTACATTTGGTTGACCTCTTTGACACAGTTACCAAAGCCATGGATGGGGCAGACAGTGCACACTGCCTACCTTGGCCTGGCCGAAGACTTTACCAGTATTCCCCACTTGCCTATAATAGATTTCTGCTCACAACTGGGAGTCAGTCCATGTGTTACCAGATGGTTAGCACACTGGCACACTGACAGAAGCAACCAACTTGATATAGGGAGGCTACATCAAGCGGTAGACCGATAAATAATAGTGTAACCCAGTGTTCTGTGTTTGTGTCTCTGTTATGTGTGCATTACCCTTCTGAGGTGCAGGGCACAGCCAGTGGCTGACCATGTTTGCAGAGGAATCATGCTGGATGCTGTCACCAAATTCTCTAGTGATGTGGACATCCTCCAAGAGGGTCTCACATAGACACATGACTGGTGCCTAAAACATGGCCTTAGGCTGCATTCCATGAAATGCAGAGTCATCGCCTTTGGGTAGAGTGACATCCCCACATATTATCATAGTACTAACAACATCCTAAGCATGTAATCAGTCGTGAGGGATTTGTGCACACAGGTTGATGGCAACATGACATTTGACCACCATGTCACTTCCATTGTAAGGAAAACCTTCTACATGGCCCACCCCATACATAAGGGTATGTCATCCAGGCACATGTGGTTCATAACATCCTTGTATTCCCCCCTAATAAGGACCATTATTGCATATAATGCCCCTTTCATCATGTACCTTGCAAATCACATGCAGCAGCTGGGTATCTCACAGAGGTTCCTCACAAGGGAATAGCATGGCCTCAAACATCTACTATACACAGACAGGCTACAAGCCCATCCCTCCACCCAGTTTCATGCAGACTCCTCAGAGGTGACCTCTGTCTGGCATACAAAGTGATCACGGACTCCATATTGATGGGACTGCTGCACAACTGCATGTCAAGCTCCACTCTATTACTCCACACACATGCCCTCAACCTGGTCTGTGACATCAATAGAACTTGTTGGCAGATCAGATGTGTGTCCCACATATTTAACACGCTGTGGAATGGACACCCTGTCCACATCAGGCAGAGTACATTTTTACACCTTTTCAAGTGACACTTGGATAACTGGATTGTTAATAGCACATACACCCTTGGGATACCACCTGTGTCCCTGTTGGACTGGGGCATCAGATGCTGGATTGCATACACATGGGCTACACTCTGGGCTAGGCTTATGATGGCCTCAGGGCCAATAGCCTAGTAACCTCAGATGATCCTAGGTATACCAGTTATGGCCCGGTGTGCTGTGACAGACTATGTTGTTATGTGTCCACACCCATCACTGCCATCTACTGTGGTGTGTTCCCTATGGGCAACGTTCTAGTACCATGTCATACAGCCACCATCCAGCAAATAGGTAAGTGGTACTACAGCTGTATGGGGACAGTCCAGCAATATCTGTGCAACACAATTGCAGACAGCACTGCAAACATGCTGTAGGGTATCCTCCTTGTCGATGTCTGACATCCACAGTACACAGATGTTTGCAGAATGTGCCTGATATATGTGGACCCTCTGCCAGACAAATGTGGATGCCTGGAAAACATTTGGACAATACGTAATTGTTGTTTCCAGACTGTGGAGTGTCCAGCTGTCACACACCAGACACCTCAGAAAACAGCTATGGTACTGTAATATCCAGTACTGTATTCATTCCCTTATGGCACATGCTCAATATGTACACTCTGTTGCTGAAGCAGAGCCTGTATCCCCCCACTACTACTGGCTATAACCTGCTGTCCTGCTGTAGGGAATCAACAGGTATGCTAGCCATAGCTCTCAGGTGATGAGATTCAGGTGTGGAGTACACAGTGACCTAGCCAGAGTACATCGGGAAAGGTCAGGGACAGCTGGACAATGCTTAAACTATGCCTGTGTGACATTCACAGACTGAGATAAGCAGACTGACAGTACATCATGTGATATGCCAGCTGTATCCACCAGTACTTACTGTCACTATTGTCTAATATACAATCCAGTAGCATTCATACATGAGCTGACCATTGCTGGGGGGATTCAGGGTCCAGAGCTGTGATCTATGTCACAGCAGACGGAGCCAAAAGGGAAGCCTGTAGGTGCTGGACAGCTGACTAACAGCAAAATGTCATTCAAAGATATGTACTTCAGACCTAGTGTTGTAACCCCTATTTCTCATGACTGCACCTCCCATCTGCATCCCATTACATGGGAAATTCTATTAAATACTTGGTATAGTACTGTACTCCTTTATGTGCAGAAATCCAGTGGTATAATGTTAGGATAGCGCAGTCTGCCTTCATAAAGAAAGTTAGAGACGTGTATCATAAGCAGCATGCCTTTTGCAGATAATGCTCATTAACAGGTGATTGCCTGTGTAGCAATCTGTGGCTCACACTTGCTAATTGCATCCAGAACAGCTGGGTTACATTTTCATCAGCCAATGGCATGGGACCACAGTGCTGCATTCAAGGCCTTCATGTAGGCCTTGGCCCTTTTCCTGGCCTGTGAGAAGGACATTATCGAGGTGTGGGGACTACAGCATCATAGAAGGTAGGTAGAAATACTGTCCTCTGTTTGGATTTATATGGTATGTCCAGAGTTTTGCATGCTATGGATGGCCATTGTGAACAGACTTTCTGATTATGTGGCAGTTTATTGTTTAACAATGTGGGTTGAGGTCAGTAAGGAGACAAACAGATGTGAGTGTCATACTTCATTTGCATCAGAATATGCATGATGCTGCAATAGCTGCTGGTCTATCAGCTGTGTATGTTTGTAGGGGAAGACTATGACACATGTCCATGACACTTGACTATTACCCCCCTTTATTTATGGGTGTTGTGTGGATTCCCTTTTCTAGTGTTTGGGAGGTATGGTAGGTCTGTAAGAAGTAGCTGTACATACTGCTGCATATGTTGCAGACTGCAGCTGCTGCATTCTGCCCAGGAGTCATACTGGGGATTGTGAGCATACTGAGGGACAGCAAGGTGTATATGTCAGCGAGGGAGCAGTGTCAGCTGTGTTTTCACAGCATAGTCAGGGTGTGGGTACCCATAACAGTCAAGGTGAGGCATGTGACTCTGGTACATATGTTATGTAATTGTGCCATCCAAAGAGTGGTAAGCAGCATTTAGGACACCTATACATATTTGTGAAGTGTGTCTCAATGTACAGGCCTTTGACGTGCTAATATGGGTGGCAGTGACTGCAGTAGCAGCAACCAGTTCTGCTGGAAATTGCAGGGTTCAGTTATTTATTTGTTGTATTGACAAGCATGTACTTGACGTGCAACAGAATGGAATGGAAGCCAGGACTGTGGGTGTCAAAATGTAAAGCATGCTAGAAATGTAACAGGTAGAGCTACTGAGGCAGTATCATAGCAGGTGATTTTGCAAGACATATGTGTATATGTCTATTAAATACTTGGTATAGTAGTGTACTCCTTTATGTGCATACAGTGTGTTACACAGGATTTGCATGAACATGTGTGTTCAGATGGGTATGATGTGTGACACTGAACTGTCTGTCATGATTTTGTAACCTCAATCTGCACTGACTTGTCAGTACTTCAGCACACCGAATAGGTTTTGTGACAACCATGCCAAAAGTAGGTGGCACAACTGTGGACATTGTTCATAGGGGCTCGAACTGTGAATGACTGCATGCTTAGTGAAAGCTCTAACCACTACACTATTGTACTTTTTAAAATTTCTTGGCATCTATGTCTTAACCATATGACAATATGTTTATAGGAGAACACTAGACTAACTGCCCTGAAGGGCCACTTTAAGCCTAGCCAATATCCGATTAGGAGAATTAAACTCTGTACCTTATCTTTATGAAGCAAAGAGCTTAACTATTATGCCAAACCACCACCCTGCAACAGTCTGTGCACTTGTCAGCTCTACCTGATATTGTAGGCCTCACGTACATCCATTAATATGTATTTGGTTGTGTCTTAGTTTGGTGTCTGCATCACAGTCCCAAGTATGCTGTCATTAACCCCATTATATGTAAAAGTAGTTTCTCACTGGTGATCAGGATATGTTTACAGAAGCACCTGTTATTGATCAAAGTTGAGAGGCCTTATGGGCATAATGCACTATGCTATAGTTGGCAGTATCCCAGGTTCGAACCTTGGCAGATGTGATTATTTTTGCTGATGTGCATCACTGGCAATCAGGATATTTTTATGGAAATACCTACAATTTATTAGAGCTGAGTGGCCTAGTGGACTAATGCACTATGCAATAGTTGATAGGGTCCATTGTTCAAACCTTGGCAGGTATGACTACTTTTGCTGATGTGCATCACTGGCAATCAGGATATGTTTATGGAAGCACCTGTCATTCAGCAGAGCTGAGTGGCCTAATGAACTATATTATAGTTGACAGGGTCCTGGGTTCGAAACTTGGTAGCGGTGATTATTTTGCTAATGTGCATAACAGTGTCAGGAACATATAAGGTGATTAAAGCAGTTTTAAGCAGGTTTGTGTGATGCTATGCTTAGCTCTGCTTAAACCTGCACTAATTACAAAAAAGGAAAAGAAAGAGGGTGATAGAAAAGTGGTGAAATGGGGGCAAGCATAGGGAAAAACAATGTCAAAAGCAGGTAGGGATGTGCAGGATGGGTGTAGGAAAGGACCATAGCTGTCCATTTCTTGTACAGCAACAGCTGTGCAGGTTGTGGACAATTTGGAATTTGGAGCCTCACATCCCAGAGAGAGGGGTGTGGGCAACATAACTTTGTGGATTAATTGCTGTAATGATTGTGGGCAGAGTAGGTGTGGACAAAATGGAGAGCTATACATGGGGTGATTTTTTTTGTGGGACAAATGCCCTTTTTTAAGATGATAATAAAATATATGGGAAAGGATTTAGCTAAGTTTGGGGAGGTAAGTTTGGTAGGAGAAGTAGCATTAGCAGACAGACAAGGCAGACAAGACAGCAGACAGGGGCAGTGTATGACACATGAGGGGGTAAACACCTTGGATGGGGAGGATGTTTTGGAAATGAAGACCTATATATCCACAGACCGCAGCAGTGGGACTGAGCTCCCCACCCATGGGCAGTCACCACTGCTCCTTCACTGCCCCAAAGGTGGCTGTTGCTGGGGGCTGGGCACAGAGCCAGCCTGCCCCTCCAGATTTGCCAGTCTGCCCTTAATCTGGTACAGCCAACTGTAGAAACCTCGGTTGACAATCCTGTGCACCATCGCTGGTAGCTGTCACTGTGTGACCACTCCCTCTCCGAGCCCACTCCCAGGGTGATGGGTGCCATCCCCTGAGGCAGTTCCACCCATAGGTGGTGTGGGACCAGTGGAGGGAGCAGCTACAGCTTGAGTCCCAGACGTACTGGGACCCAGTGCCATGGCCATTTGAGGTGGAGTAGGTGGAGCCACACGAACTGGCCTACCCACTCATGCTATAGTGTTGAGGTTTTTTCAAATTGCATAGGTTAGTCATGAACAGAACATTTAAATGTTAGTTATAACACCATGCAAGGTGTTTCCAATTAACCCAGTATGATAAAATAGCATAGCATACAGAAAACAACAATAAATGGGATAACAGTCAGTATTGTAACAGCATGCCAATAGCAGTTAAGGCAAAAGGCCAACAACATAGGTATTTCAACAAGGTATGTTAGTATGCAACCATTGTAATATATAACAATAATAAAGCACAAGGCCCAACATATGGTTTTGAGAACAACATATGTGAAAAGGAAACCATACCCGATGAATAAAAATAATAAGTTGTGATGCAAATAAGGGGTGTAGGGAGAGAGCGACATTCCATTATAAACAGTATAGGCTATATTTTTAGTATCTGTACTGATGTTCTTCATGTTTTACTGTTGCAGTCATCATCTGTGAATTATTCCTGCTGTGGTATCCCTCGGTCAGCCCAAATACCAGAGTCAATGTTTTTCTGTGTCGGCTGCTGCTGCTTGCTGACTGACATCAGGTTGCCAGTGCTATAAAGCAAGGCAGCGGATGCCATTACACCAGTCTTTCTTGCCATGGAGCCTGTAGCAGAAGCAGTTTACAAGTGTGCCGGGTGGTTGCTATATTATAATATATCTTTGAGTAGGTAGGCTTACACTATTTTAGTTGAATTAAATTTATTTTATATATTTTTAATAATACATATATGTAAATTAATTTTTATAGAATACACTTATATATGTCTAGAAGTGGGAAGTTTATTTATTTATTTTTATATTAATGTATAGTTGTATTTACTTGTTGATTCATCTTTGTGGTGATTATTGTATTTTTGTGCTGTTGTTTCTTTAAGTATTTTTAAAATGAGGGGCGTAATGTCAGCTGATCAAATTAAGTTTATTTAAATGGTTAGCTCATAAATTTGTGGTTTTCTGAAGAAGTTCGTACATTGTACATACGAAAAGTGCTTCATAGTATTTGTGTTTTCAAATTAAAATAGTTCAACGGACCTCTGGATTCCCTTTGTGTGGTTTATAAGCTTTATTTTCTGTTTGGTTGTTACCAGAGTTTGAATTACATCTGAAAACATCTAAAGCTAAGTACCCTGTTGTTGATCCTTTTTTCTTGCACTAAGTGATATCTGAAAAAGGTAACAATTGTCTCACCTGTGGAAAGTAAATCCCACACTGAGACTTCCATTCATACTGCGTCATTTGTTTAGGCCCAGAGCATGACGTCCCCCATTGCTGGTTCTGTTCCCCCTTTAAAGTGAGAACCATTCGTCATAGAGCTCTTATTCTAGCCAGGTATTTTCATCTTCTGTCTTTGCATTCTGAAATGACATCCATCAGCCAATAATCCATAGACATTCCAAAAAATCGTAAAGATAATGATAGAGACAGACCACACAAGGCTAAGCCTTCCAAAGACTCTACCGCTAAGCAAGTCATCAGTTCTCCAGAACTCAGTGAGGTGCCTTTGCAGCCCCTGATGCCTGATACGATACCTTCACAGGCCTCTACCAAGACCCTTTTGGAGTCTGGTATGCCACAAAAACTTCTTTGTCTTACAAGCCTTTGGTTGTCTCTGCCTTGGTTGGGTCCAGAGCCGCGAAGCAGGCACCAGCTTCCGTGGAGTTTTTTGAACTACCGAATCTAGACAAAAACAGATGTCTTCTCATCCAACTACCATTTCTCTCAGACTGATGAATACTCTTAGGTCGAGAAGCAAGGCCACTCCTAGGAAAGCTACCTCTAGCCACCATCTTACTCCTGCTCCACCACCCCAAGCTCAAATGCTTAAAATGGCAGAGGATCTTATCTCCCTTATCAGGGGTATTCAGGCCACAAGTTTCTAAAAGGAAAAGAGACTCTTCTCCTGAAATAGGATTCTGAGGAGTCTGATTATTCATATTTTTAAAGAGGAACAACAACCTCTGACTGTGTATGAGGATTCAGATGCAGAGGAATCCATTCCTTCTGCCTCCCCGCCAGAAGATCTTTCCTTTGGGGAAACCCTTCAAACCCTCAGGGAACATTTCCACTGGGAATCCCAGGATTTCCCTCAGTCTAAGAAAAGACTAAGAGAGTTTCTAGACCTGTCCCAGCACAAACCCTTGGCCATCCCCCCTATCTTATAGGTGGTGGATGATGTCTTCCATGAATCCAGCTTAGCTCCCGACGCACTCCCACCTGCTCCCAGTAAACCTGACCACTATTACAGAGTACCGGATTCTTACAAATACCTGTACAGAAATCCTGCTGCAGACCCAGAGGTCATTACACAGGGACCAAAAGGGGCTAAAGCTAGTTCTGCAAAGAATCTTATTCCTTCTGACAAGGATTCCAGCGGTCTGGACAGATGGGGTAAAAAAGTATACACCTCTGCAACCTTAGCTATCAGAGCACTCAACTGTCAGTTCCACATGTTAAAATATAAACAACACACTTTGGAACTATTAAAGCAAAATATTTCAACTTTTCCTGACTGTGCCAATTTGAAAGAGTAAGCAGATTTACTGCACTCTACTTGTCAACTGGCCAAACACTCATTACACTGTGGGTATGATGCCTTAGAAGTCTCAAGCAGGGCAGCAGTGTCAGGATCTGTCATTAGGAGGCATGCATGGTTGAAGGAACAACCTCTCCCTGATCATGTCAAATCTAAATTAATTGATGTACCCTTGGATAAGGACTACTTGTTTGGAGTAAAAGCAGAAGAAGTGCTTAAAAAGATAGAAGATAAAGCAAAATCTATGCAAACAGTAAAAGATTTCTTTCAGGTACAACCTCTTAGGTTCAGCAGGAATTTTCTCTCAAGACACTGATCCTTTCCTGCACCTAACAGACAGGGGCAAGGTAAGCCCCGCAGGGACAGACCACCCAGGCTCCTATCCCAAGGACAGCAGACAACTAAAGAGTAGACCACTTCCACTCCAAAGGCAGGGAGTTCCAAACCATCCCTCTATGACAAAAACTCTCAATGACTCCTTCTCCCCTGTCTGCCCTCTTTTCACTCACCAAAAACTAGGAGGAAGGCTCTCCCTCTACAAAGAAAATTGTCTTTCTGTAACAAAGGACCAATGTGTCTTAAAGATCTTTTTTCAGGGATACAAATTCTCTTTCAACAAACTCCCAATTCCAAGAGGGTACCCAGACTTACCTCCAAATCAGTGAGCAGAGGCACTGAAACAAGTCCAAACTCTCATATCCCAAGGGCAGTAGAACCTGTCCCCTCATATCAGATAGGCAAAGGCATTTATTCCAGACTATTCCTTGTTCCCAGAAAAGAGGGCACTTGGCACTTGGCACTCGATCCTGGATCTATCCATTCTGAACACCTCCTTGGTGGTCCCCAAATTTAAAATGTTAACTTTGCAGCAGCTGCTGCTTATGCTGGCAAAAAATGCCTGGTTAGTTACCCTAGATCTAAAAGATGCCAACTGCCACACCCCCATATGGGAATCCTGCAGGAAATTTCTTTGCTTCAGAGCAGGTTCACAACACTTTTAGTTCTCTGTGCTATCCTTTGGCTTATCTACTGCTCCCAGGGTATTCACCAAATGCATAGCCCTGGCCATTGCCTCTTGCAGACAGAAAAATATACAGATTTACCCTTATCTGGATGACTGCCTCATTCAGGCAGAGTGCAAAGAAAAGCTACTCAAGGACCTTCTTTTTGTCAAAACCCTCCTAACCTCCTTAGGGTGCACCATCAATGAGAAGAAATCAAAGAAACACCCTCCAGGAAGATCATTTTCTTTGGAGCACTGCTGGATACAGCATCCCAAATGGCCTTCCTATCCACAGAAAAGAAGGGTTTTCTCCCTCTCTACTTCATCCAGCTAGCTTCCAGAAGTCACCTCACTGTGAGGAAGTTCCTGCAAGCCTTGGGGTACATGGCATCTTGCATCCTTCTAATTCCTCTGGCCAGGCTTCACATGAGAAAACTTCAGTGGTATCTAAAGAACCTTTGGTGTCAGCACTCTCAACCTTTAGAGACCTCTCACCCCTTGATTCCCTGTATAAGGGCCGGGTTTCTCTGATGGGCAGGGGCCTCTGCCAATAACAAGGGTCTTTCCTTCACCCTCTGCCCAACAGGGCAGACCATTACCACCGACACCTCAGACATTGCTTGGGGCACACACCTAGAAGACAGGTGCACCCAAAGTCTTTGGGATGCCCAGCATCTTCCTTTACACATCAACCAGAAGGAAATGATGGCAGTACAAAAGGCTCTGACATCCTTCAAACCCCATCTCAAGCCAGGGGTTTTCCTTATCAAAACAGACAACACCACAATAATGTGGTACATCAACAAACAGGGAGGGATCCAATCTTGCCCTCTGTGCAGGCTAGCCATGAACATCTGGCTGACAGCCTCTTCCATGGGATTACACCTTATAGCCAAATACCTACCAGGGATCAACAACACCCTGGCAGACCACTTAAGCAGAAATTTACTGGACCCCCACGAATGGCAGCTCCACAGAAAGATCTTTTTACAAATCACTCAGGAGTGGGGGACTCTGGAGGTGGATCTCTTTGCTTTGCATCTCAACCATCAGCTGAAAAAATTCTGTACCAGGGAGTATCACCACCTAGCATGGAAGGTGGATGCCTTGACCTTCCCCTGGAACTCCCTCTTTGTGTATGCATTCCCTACTCTGCCTCTTATTCCCAAGGTACTGATCAAAATAAGGGAGGAGAGACAAAAGGGCATTTGATTGTCCCAGACAACATTGGTACCCCTTACTGCACACCCTGATATTATAGCCTCCCAGGCAGCTTCCCCAAATGCAGACCTCTTGACTCAGGTAGGGGGGAATGCTGCACCCAGACTTACAGACTCTCAAACTATCAGCATGACTAATACTCTAAAGGCAAACAAGGGGCCCCTGTTAAGCAAACAGGTCCTAGACATTATCACAGAGGCCAGAAGGCCCAGCACCAGAAAATCTTATGCAGGAAAATGGAAAAGATTCTTCTTCTGGAGCCAGTCCAGAGGGGGCAATACCTCACCACTTTCCATCCCTCTTATCCTGGACTACCTAGCGGAGAAACGTAATAGCAGTCTCTCCTTCTCTTCTATTAAAATCCATGCCTAAGCCATTTCAGGTCATTTTGATACAGGTCAGTCCCTGTTCTACCATACTTTGATTAAACAATTCCTTAGAGGGGCTTCTAATATCAGACCTCCCAGAAGGCCACCCATGCCAGCCTGGGACCTGAATTATGGTTTGGAAAAACTAATCTTACCACCCTTCAAACCTGCTGCTTCAGCAGAACTAAGATACCTCTCCTGAAAGACTGGTTTTCTCCTAGCTATCACTTCAGCCACAAGGGTTTCAGAACTTCAGGCACTGATGGCCATTGAGCCCTTCATCATTTTCCATACAGACAGGGTCTCCCTGAGGACTAATCCCTCCTTTATGCCCAAGGTAGTATCTAATGTGACTTTCAACCAGGCTATACATCTATCCACCTTCTTTCTTAACCCTCAAAACAAGGGGGAAAGAATTTTGCACTCACTAGACATGCACAGACAGCTCAGATACTATTTGGACCATACTAAACCCATCAGGAAAACAGACCAACTACTTGTTAGCTTTGCTCCAGGGGCAGAGGGAAAGCCCATTTCCAAGCAAACCATTTCCAAATGGATATCACACTGTATTCATTTCTGCTACAGATTACAGGGAACACCCCCTAAGTCTGTTTGAACCCACTCCACTAGGGTAGCCTCCACTTCCACAGCATTCTTCAGAGGAGTTCCCACCAGGGACATCCAGAAAGCTGCCACCTGGACTTCTGTCCACACCTTTACCAAGCATTACCACCTACCTCTATTTTCTAAGGCTAAGGCAGGGTTTGCCTCTGCAGTTCTGCAGGGCATGCTGACTCATGCCTAGGTCTCTTACTAATCTTATCACCCCTCTCTTCAGCTTTGGGAATCCACCCACAGGGGATGACTGCAACAGTAAAACATGAAGAACATAGTACAGTTGTGTACACTTACCATAAATGTAGATGTTTGAGTGTATTCACTGTTGCAGTCCTGGTTTCCCTCCCTCCTCCCCCCTTATATCTTCTTTCTTTAGGGAGACAAGATTCTCATGGTGGCTTTTAGCCACCAGGACAACTTTACCATATTTACTTGGGCTTATGACTGGTTAGGGCAAGAAAAACTGATGTAATGGCATCGGCCGCCTTGCTTTATAGCTCTGACAACCTAATGTCAGTCAGCAAGCGACAGCAGCTGACGCAGAAAAACACTGACTCTGGTATTCAGGCTGGTCGAGGGCTAACACAGCAGGGATAACCCACAGGTGATGACTGCAACAGTGAATACACTTGAACATCTACATTTATGTAAGTGTACACAACTGTACTTTCTATACTCTACAGGGCTGCCCTTACTTTATGTCTACAAGTCCTCTATATCTTCTGTAGCACATACATACTTCTCAAGCTATCCGCATGGGACAGTATGGGCCAAGCTGTAACGCCTACAGGTACACAACTACAGGGGACTATTACATGTCAGGGGAACATATATGAATACTAAGGTGTACTTTGCCCTCATGTAGTGTGAGTGTGCTACTGACCTACATCAACTGGATTTGGTTTTGGCAACAGTGATCACTGTCCATGACAGCATGACACTTCAGAGACATGTATCGTGCACAGAACAGAGAGTTTACACTTATCATGCTGTCCTTGGCAGGCATGGGGTTAGACTATCCGCAGGCATTCACAGATACACCAGGCATACAGATGTACCAAGATTAAACAGTTTTATTTTTCTTTTTGACTTGTAATACCAGTGTACTTGTTGATGTTTTATTTAATGCCATCTTATAACATTGCTGAGCAATGCTGTTTACACACTGGTACATCTGGACACACAAATTAGTATAGCATTCAAACAGCTACTACAGACATTTATTTACCTGTAATTTCTTTGGGGAGAACATATGCTAACAATGTATAACTGTTTCTATAAATATTTTCAGTAGTACTTGTCTGTATCTACAAATATATAGTAGCACCTGTCCCTGGATTCAAACCCCAGTCTGTGTGTGGAAAAATATACAGCATACATAGTATTTATCTAACTGAGCTACTGAGCCACTGCTTTGTGTTGATTGACTGATATGTGCCTAGAGCTCACCTGGTAAGAAACTGTGACCTGCTAATAGAGGTAGAGTGTTAGAAAAGACTGCAGTGACACTTGAACACATATGCTTGGGATTCATGCATGACAGAGTTAGTAGGTGAACTGTGCATTAATACATAGAATGCAGGTGTACACACTGAATCCCTAGTGGGTGGAAATATGTGTGAAGTGTACAGGTCATATCAGAGTGCTGGGTTGCCTATATGAGCCATATCCAGTTGCAGATGGTATATTTGCAGTCTACAGGTATTACAGTTTCAAACTTGCCTGCAGCAGCATAACCTAAGATCAGGACTGCATATTGCTGAAATGCAATAGTTAACACAAGACAGTCCTGAGATACACACTAGTATACATTGGCTGTTCCTATTTTGGGGTCAGATCTTAGTATAGAACAAATATCAGAATGCATTATATGTTGTTATATAGCTCCACACCTACAGTTTAGCAAAACAGTCTCCTTATTAGCTAGCCTTCAGTCACTTTGTGGTATTATGCCCATTTTGCATTCACAGCACTTGTAATACTCCAGTTCATGACCAACAGCCCAAATACACAGATACTGAAGTTCATCGCTTTATTATGGTTGACATAATGCAGTGATTGTTGTACATCTAACAGTCTGTATTGATGGACAGTTCATATCATGCAGGTGTTGCAAGCCAGCTGTAATTCCACAATTAATGCAGTATATATATTATTTTCTTTACATTATGAATGCAGTTGAACTGTATTTCCATAACAGTATTATTGCAGTTGAACAGTTTTCTTTAACAGTAATAATGCAGTTGACCTTTATTTCCTTAACATTACTAATGCAATAGCAACTTTTATTTCATAAACATTATTAATGCAGTACAAACTTTTTATTTCTTGACATTATCAGGTTTAATGCTTTCATCTGTATTGAACTGTACCTGGCATTATACTCAAAGCAGAATATACCTACTGGCAGTTACTACTGTACTGTTTCTTGTTTATATGACTATAACATCTGTACTCACCACACTCATGGCACAACTTGGCCAGGCACCATGCATGGGCCTCTAGGTTTGAGCTCTCTCCGCTGCAGCTGTGGAGAGAGAAACACAGCATTATGTGTACCTGTCTACCAGATATTCATACTATTATTTGGTTAAAAAATGTTTACAATACTTACAAACTTGTGGGGCATTGTGGTCCCAAGCATCTTGGATCCATGTGGCCAAGAGATCCACCTTCCTATGTTTCAGATCATCATAATGGTGATATACCTGTTCACCTGTTGGGGAGATACCAGTCATACTGGTGAGGTCACATGCCAGCTGGTCCCAGGCCTCTGACTTATACTCTGACCCCTGGTATTAGCCCTACAGCAGCCGGTTGTCATGATCTTTTATGAGAAGTCCAACCATGACCCTGGACTCCAAAATGCCCCACTGCTGTGGCTGGAAGTGTGCACCCTCTCCAACTCCTGCCATAGTCTCTGCCAAGTTCAAACTCCAAAAGATCCTGGCTGTATTCCCACCTGATGTGTTGAAATAAGGCTGTTTTCCCACCCTTTGCCATTATTGAACCATTTTTAAAAATGTGGAGCTTTGCTTAGCACTGTGTAAACCCACTAGGCAGATCTCAGCAGTGCTTAAACTGGCAATAATTAGAAATGCTTAGCAGTGTGCAAACTAGCTTAGCTGATCTGAAGACTGCATCAATGGTCATTGCTTAGCAGTGTCCAAACCAGCTAGGCAGAGCTGCACATTCCTACGTACTGCTAAAATAGGTCCTGTTTAAGCACTGCTTGACTTCACTTAACAGTGCTTAGCAGAGCTTAGCTAAGAACAAAACAAATGTCAAATAAAATTAAAAAAGGAATAATAAAATTATTTGTTCATTACTGATAAGTTATTATTATGTGTATGTATTTTACTTCTATATTACCTAACCTTATATTCCTTTATCTTGGAATGTGAACTTGATGTATTGTACACTTGTTTGTAACTGGAGCTTTTTTCCTTGGGTCTCTACTGATAATGGGCTTCTGGCCCAGCTGGACTAACCCGGGTAACAAATGTCAAAATAAACATCATTAAAAAATAAAAATGATTTATATAAATCTGTTATCAGATGTAAAAGCTGAATGGCCAGTCTGTGTATTTGAACTGTGCACCTACTGCACACAGGGTTGTGACTCTAAACATTTAGCGACATGGATGTGATGACTACCACTATACATTTCTATATAGCACTCAGTTACATTTAAGCACTGGTGACCATCGTGCCATGCTGTGAAAACCCATTCAGCTATTCTTAAACTTGACCTTTTAGATTAAAATTAAAAGTATGTGGTTTCTTATTTTAGATGTCTGGCATGTGTACATTGCTAAGCGCCACACCGCACTGCACAAACACATACAAAAAAAAATAAAATAAAATAAAAATTAAATATTTAACTTTTATATTTCAGTGCCATCCAGCACTTTGACAGTGCAGAGGGTGTGTTACTCATCCCCAGACACTGTAACACACCCACTACACTGATTCAGTAACTGTGTTACATGGCTCTCCCTCAGTAATGTGCCTTCATTAATATGCAAGGCGCACTGCCAAGGGGGGGGCCACAGATATGGCCATGGTATATTCCATCTAGGCCTTACACTATTCCCACACAGAGTTTATTAAATCCACACTGAGGTGTTTAAGATTAATAGGGGAAAAACACAACCGAGATGCGAAAAGATAGTTGTTCCCAGCCAGCGTTAAGGTACAGGACTGACTTCACTTACTTGTTATTTGTGAAAAATGAAAAACAAAAACAGTTAAAAGTTACAGTATTAAGCAACAGTAATAAACAGTCCAAAACTTCAGATTAATTCCTTGTATATGATGGTACTCAAACAGGATTAGTTACTGGAATAACTCAGCTCTAACTCATATAAGCACTTTCGTCCACCAACTGGATTTCATCAGATCAACTTTTCAATAACAGCTTTAATCTATGGAAAACTAATAAGTACATAAAAAGTACAAAGGATCATAAATCATGACTGACAACCCCAAACATAGCAATAAACCTAGCTTACAGCTAAAAGCTAACCTGGTGTAGCACAAGTTATTTTTTACAGTCCAAACTAAAATAAAAAGTAAAACTATCTCCTTGCTTCTCTGTTGTGGTCTTTGTACTTGTTCTTTCTGTGAATGATTTTTTTTGATACACAGGGTTCTCGGATGTGAAGGGGATTTACCAAAGCTATTGGTGATCTTTGCCATTTAAGATTAGTAAGGAGGGATTCCCAGAGTTTGGGGCCTAGGATGAAGAAGGCATGGTTAGTGCAATAAAGCCCTGTTCTGGGACACTGAAGAAATTGACCAGAGTGGTTAAGACTTCTTAGATTTTACTTGGAGTTCATTTGAAGAGGATGGAGGCAAGGGAAGGACAGGAGTATTCTTTGGAGAGGTTGTAGACTTGGAATCCAAGAAGCAGTTTGGCATGGTGTTGGAAAAGTAACCAAATGGCTTTATTAAGCATGATGCAATGATGCTCATTTCTAGGGGAGAAGGTAATGAAAATGGCAGGTAGACTTATAGTTCGGATGGTGGAGGAGTTTTTTTTGGATGCTGCTACAACTACTGTATTCGAGCTGTGCTAGTATAATGCCTTGGCTATGGCATTCATGGTTGGTCTGGAGAGAAAGTGTGAAATTCTATAGGAGCAAAATAGCAGGGAATTAATTTTCTTCGGTAGTTGTTCTAGGCGAAGGTGAAAGTTCAATGCAAGATCAAGTCACATACCAAGGTATTTGAAGGAGATGACTTGATCAAAGGGTTGTCAAGATGGTCATGAATAAGTGATTGAGAGTTTTTTTTTTCTGCTGTTTAGGGGAGGTAGCAAACAGCATTACTTTAGTTTGGAAAGTGTTCATCATTAGCTTTTTATTATTAAGCCATGTGATAACAGAAAGGAAGCTTGATAGAGATATCTGTCATTGTATAGCCAAAGAGGTCAGGTTTGAGTGAAATAAGACTATGTCATTAGCATGAAGTAAGAGAGACAGAGGTAAGAAAGGTCATGTGGTAGTTTATTAATGAAAATAGGGAAAAAAAGGGAGCCAGAATGGATGCCTGAGGAACTCCTTTAAGGAGATGGGTGGAAGTAGCGATAGTGTTGTGAATCTGAACAGAGAAGTTCCAATTGGAAAGATAATTTTTAAACCAGGGAGCCATATCTGGACTAATTCCAGTTTCAGTTAGGTGATCTAATAGAATGTTATGCTCAACCGGATCAAACGTTCTAGTGAGGGCAATAAAGACAGCTCCAGTGAGGAAGCTTTTGTATATAGTTAGGAGGATGTTATCAATAAGTGTCCAACATACCTGTCAACTGTAAAGATTTTTGTAGAATGTCCAGATTTTTGCCTAATATTTTTGGTCTGTTCCTCATAAAAACTGGGTTTTTTTTTTTGAAAACTCATGGGAATGATCTAGGATTAAAGTCACAAAATCATGATGTGCATTTGAGTTTCAGACTTCATATCCTTCAGAGAATACATGCTAACACAAATCCTGCTATTCTAGCAACTTTGTAAGTTTATAAGAGCAATATTTAAAATATGTCCCTATTTTGGGGGCGTTATCCCCCATTATGTCAGGATTTGTCCGGATTTCTTACACTAAGAGGTTACTGTCCAGAGTGCTGTAGAAGTGCACCTACCAACCTAAAAGCTGTGCTGTTTTGAGGATAGTTGATTATATTGGGAGATATAATGGATGAGTTGATTGTAAACTAATTTTTCAAGGATTTACCAAGTATGGGAAGAATGGATATGAGACAGAAGTCAGTGACATGAGATGGGTTAGATTTCTGGGGAAGGGGGTTACCAATGGTTGTTTTACAGATATCAGGCATGATGTTTTGAGTTAAGCAGACATTAGAAATGGGATGAAGGGTGGGGGGGGGGGGGTGAAGTCCTTACATAGGAATAAAAACCATAGGAGAAGACTGTCAGAGCCAGCAGGTGAGTCAGTTTTTAGCTCTTCAGGTAACAATACTATGTGTTTAGCTTTGATTACTTTAAATGGAAAATGGGAATATATTTGGGAGGAGAGAGATTTGAGGGAGCCAAAGAGTTATTAATGGAATCAGGGATGGGGAGTGTACTGAACAGGAGGCTTAACTCAACTGCTATGATGTGAGATAAGGAGGAGTGGGTAGTTAGCTGGGTTACTACGGCCTGTCACTTGGTTGACTTCTGCCCAGAATTTTTTAGGTGAGTTGAGAAACAATGACTGATGCTCTTTCATAATGTGACTTTTATGTCACCTTAAACTGATATAGAGAAAAGTAGGATAAATCATGTGAGAAATAAGTGAAGAATAAGGAAAATGGAGCAAGCCTGTTACCCATACCATTGCAATTAATCGCAACAAGCAACCTGACACATTCCCTCTTCTGGAGGCCTGCTTTTTTTTGTTTGTTTTTTTTTTTCCTGGAATCCACCAACTCTATACTTTCATGGTATAAAATCTTCTTGCCAGAAAACTGCCACAATAACCATAATCAGTACTCAATACCTGGACCAAAAGAACATGCTTGACCTTACAAGGTAACTGTGTCTTATTACTTAGTCATCCCCACATCCTTTACAGATTTATCCACAGAAAGCTTACTGAAGTTAAGTATATATCCTCAACGTATGTTTTGTTTTATTCTGGCTGTTATGCACATTTGTACTGTACAGTGCTGGGAAAAGGAAAGCAGCCACTCTGTGGCTTAGGGAGATTACAGCACTGCTGTCTGGTTTCTCCTCTTCAGAGCATATGTAATACATAACTTCTGAGACACAAATTGTGATGATGTCAGTCTTAGATACATTACTTCTGTTTCTATCTGTCACTTAGCTGATATTAGGTTGAGTACCTGGTGGCTTTACCAACAAAATTAACCCTATGGCTCTTACTGACTTTGCATGTTTGCCAGTTTCCTTTGGTATCTGTACTCTTGTAATTAATCAATATCAAGAGGGAAGTCTTAATAGTGTTTGTAATTTTCTGGCCCAGCTGTACTCTGATAAATATTATCTTATAAGTAAGCAACATCAAGAGAAATCTATGACTAACAAAAAATCTTTAAGATTTAATTGTTGCACATGGAGTGCACTTATGCTCTGAAATTGGGAAATGGCAACTTTAATATGCATCTCTCTGATATTAGCAAGGTGCATAATAAGTTTTGTTATGCATGTATGCATGTCTGAGAGCTGTTATGTTCTAGTCTTTTTTAAACACCTTTACTGAATTATCACTTGTGAAAGAGGATAATTTACATTTGTTATGTTCTAGTCTTGTGTCACAACAGAACAGCAGTGAGAACCTGAACAGATTTTAAAAACTGTGAAACATGTAAAAAAGGCTGACTGAAATGCTTAATAGCTTTTTAAAGCTGTTAGCCTGTCAAAGAGATGCTCAGTTTCTGGCCAGAGTTGTAGCTGGCTCAACCAGCATCCTGTGCCATTACCATGATCCAGGGTCCCAGCCCCTCAGGTCAAGTCAGGAGAAGGAAAAAACACTTTACTCTATTAAGCCAATCATTACATTGTAGTGATTGACTTCTTACAGTCATATCCATGCCCCCTCAGCTCTTCCATTGAAGATCACCAAAGGAAAAAAAAAGAAACAGAAAAAAAAAAACACTTCGCTGTGATCAGCTTATTGCAAATAGACCCACATCACCCCCACCTCCCAGCTCTTCCACTGAATCCTTCTACTGGCACAACAACCAGGTGACAAGGTGCATGACACCCCCCACCACCACCACCCCAGCCATTCAAGTCCCATTTCTGTGCCTAGCCTAACCCTCCTTCAACATATTTTATAAAACAAAATATTAACTTATTTTCTTAAACTACAGGAAACTAATTGCTACAAATATAGCAAACAGTTGATACAGTTTATACCCTGCTTGCATTGAGCACTACTGCCCTCATGTTTTAGTTAAAAAAAATCTTCTTTTAAACTGCAGCAAACTGTTTGCTACAATTTATACCCTGTCTGCACAGAGCACTACAGTACTCAAACTTTAGTTTTTTTAATTTTTTTTTCACTTTAAAACTGTAGTGAAGTTGCTACAGTTTAGACCACACATGGAGCACTACAGTACAGCAAACACAACACCAGCTTTGCACCTGGGGCAGTTGCTGCTCTCACCCTGTCCTAGCTGCACTACTGTTTCTAGACACATTCTGCATTTCAGCATTAAGTATTTTATGTTTTTTTAAAGCTGTAACACACTTTGTGCTCCAATATTTTTTTCCTATAACTAACAGTATCTCACAACAGTTGAAGCTCCATGTAATACAAATAATTATAATTGGATCTCTTGCTATTGAGGTGAATTTCCTGTCATCCATGTCTCAAATGCATAGCAATTTGGTTATAATCAGAGATCTACTCATAATCCTCATTATTCAGCCTAGTCTAGGCTTGTTAGTGTTTAGTTTGGCACACTGAGTTAGCTATTACTGAACGGGTGACTAAATTGTGGTGTGCTCTTTGGATAAACTATGGTCATTCTACATCTCGGCCCTGCATCCTTCCCTGATCACAGCAGCATACGCTAACTATAACTTATCAATGGACACAGTCCCATTCTACAGCTGCCCCTGATATGGACAACATATAAAACTGTAACCCATGGTAGGATGCAGCAGTAAATGGCACTCAAGCCTGATTGAAGAGTATTGTACATTACATGTTATAAATGAAAACTGTCGATATTCAAGGTCCTAGAGTGACCCTTAGTCTCGTCTCCTTGGGCAGGGGGATAACTGAACATAGTTACAATCCCAGAACTGCCACATCAGACAGCAGTAGTAACAATTGTCCAAACTTATCAGCAGTTCTGCTCACAATGGAAAAATCAAAGGGAATAGAAAAAAATATCCTCACATTTAAAAAGTATCATAATAGTGATGAAAGTTTGTTATATGGTACCATTTTAGAAAAGGCTGAGTGTATTGAGAAGAATGAAAATGTATTAAAACAAAAATTGATGTATAAGGAAAATATACATTTTAAAATATAAAACTTTGGTACCTAGAGGCTTAAATAATGAGTTGAATTGGAAGTGTTTTCTTTAAATGAATAATGTCTCGCCCTTTTCGAGAAGAATCTATCTCCATGCTGGGAGCAAGTGGTATTTTGGGGTCCCAGGCGGGTTCCCAGAGGACTATTTAACAATATTTCAATGGGACATTGTATACATCTAACCTTATTTCGGAGACCCATTCCATAAACCAAGGAACTGGTCCTATTTTGGATGTATTAATTACAGAAAGAACTAAAAGAGTAAGTGACCCTTTTGTTGCTGTGTGCCAGACTTTGGGTGCAATTTCTCCTGACAAATGAGAAATATGTGACAAATTTGAAAATTTGTTGGAGAAAGAAACAAGGACATATTTTAATATTTTGGGTCTACAAAGATATATAGATCTTAAAATTACCCCAAGGGGGCTGAGGTTCATTAAGAACCCTAATTTACCATTTGACTTAAATTGTACCATAGAGAAACAGTTTAGGGAGAGATGGATAAATGCTTCTCATAGATGTGTGACTGAATGGTTACACATTCTAATAGAAAGGGACCAAGTCAAACATAAAAAACTAAAGCAAGAACTGTCTTCTTTGTCACATACTTTAAGTTCTTCTCAGGGTAGTTCAAATGTGAATATTTTCCTTGAAAAAAAATCAATAAAAAGCTGTCTGCTTTAGAAACCGTATTGACTGAATATAAGAACGTAAAGTTAACCAGAGATTTTAATGATTATGAGGGGGGCTGTGCTTTTCTCCCCATTAACCAATTGGAAGATGAAGGAACAGCTACGTCATTGCCTAAGCTTTAAAGGAGCTTCCTCAGCTTCCTTTGCATCATTGGAGGAGACCAGCTAGTGTGCAACGGATGAAAATGAGGAGTTTTCTGAACTACCACAACTCCAACGACCAGAAGAACATAGGAGGCAGTTTTGGAGCGAGGAGAGCCATAATCAACACCAACAGAGTCATAAAAGGGGCCAAAACTACACCTTTAATGAACCATATGCAAACGAGAACCAGAGAAGGGGATTTAAACAGGGACAGGGTAATGGACAGCAATACAATAAAAAGTTTAGAAGATAGTGTAACCGAGGTATGTACTGGTACTAATATTGTGTTGAATTTATCGAATTGTATTCTGACTGAAGAACAGATAACAGTTTTGAATTTTGGCCTCAAGTTTATCCCTATGGTTATACCAAGGGTACATGTAGTTAAACAGGAAATTTTCAGGTTTATTCATAAACTACACTTAAAATGTTATTTTGCTATGCAAAAAAGTAGTAGAGTAGATGTGAACAGTGATATGCAAACATATAGTGATTCAGATGAAAGTTTTTATTCATGTGAGGATGAAATGTATGTTGAGTTAAGCAACAATGATTTAAATGCATATTGTAAAGTGGATGTTTCTGATATTCCTAATTCAAATAATTGTATGCCTCCTTTTGAAAATGTACATGTTAAACAGTTTGGCATGATGATAGGATTTGGGGGTGATAGCATATGTGAAGAAACTTTGAAAAATAAAAACACATACAGTATAATTTAACTTTCAAAGAAGGGCAAGCATTAAAGGAATTACAAAATAGGAAAAATTTAATAATTAAACCAGCTGATGTTGTGTGTTTCGGCTTTTCCCGGTTAGGGGTCACCACAGCGGAACTCCGGTCCACTAATGATTGGTAGTTGATTTTCACATCCCGAGTTACCAGCCCTGATGCACAACCTTCAACAAAGGTACGCCCATTCACACATGTCTCCATGCAGAAGACGCTCTAGCTGAGAATCGAACCGGACAGCATCTTACTGTGAGACGACAATGCTACCACAGCACCACCACAGCAGGTTACCAGTTGATAAAAGCAATAAAATAGTAGTATTGAATGTAGTCCAATATTATAAAATGGGTATGGAACATTTGGAAAATAATGAAGTATATGAGAAATGTACTATAGAGGTATATGAACAGGCTTCAACTAAATTTGAAATAATGTTGGACAAATATGTTAGATTGGGATATTTTACTGAAAAAGATGTTAAAAACAGGTTGTTTGATAGAAATAGTGAGAAAGCTATATTTATTTTTGCTTGCCAAAGGTACATAAGAGTTTAATTCACCCCCCCAGGTAATTTCATCATGTTAATATTGTCTTCATAACATTGGTTTAGTACTACACAATATATTACTACAATGTTGTTTTTGTCTTTCGGCTTTTCCCGGTTAGGGGTCACCACAGCGGAATTCCGGTCCACTAATGATTGGCAGTTAGTTGTTTTATGGTGTCGAGTTGCCAGCCCGACACCCAACCTTCAACGAAGGCATGCCCATTCAAGGCACGTCTTTCGAACGCCCACTCGGGGAGGACATGCAGACTCCACACAGAAGGCACTCCCAACCCAAGCTGAGAATCGAATGGGAGAACCTCTTGCTGTGAGGCAACAATACTACTGCTGCACCACTGCGGAAGACAATATATTACTACAATATGTTCAAAAATCTCCTGTATATATATACAGGATAGTCCGTATTTTCTCAAAAGGATATCCCCTTTAGTTTGGAATGAAAAAAAGTATTGGTTTGTACTTGATGTGAAGAGCTTATACACCCCCATTAGACATGAGGATGGGGTGAAAGCATTTAAATACTTCCTGGGTGATACTCCCTTCACACATTTTGTTTTAGAAATAGTTGAATTTTTTTAAAGAATAATTACTTTTATTTTGACAATCATATGTATAGACAGAAACAAGGCACGGAAATAGGGGCAGCATTTGCCCCCATGTATGCCAATATGTTTATGTCATTTTTTGAAGTTACATTTTTATGGAAGCTAGATTTTATGAAAAAATATGTTAATTTTTATTTTCATTATATTGCTGATTTAATTTTTGTGTGTGAAGAAGGTTGGAATGAAATAGAAAGATTTGTAAATGAATTACATAAAAATACTTTCAGCCTTTCTTTTGATGGTTTACAGAACGGTAGAAAAGTGGTTTATTTGGATTTAATTTTAGAAGGTAAGGGGATTATAATGTTGTAACTAACATACACAGGAAGATCGAGGATGGTTGTCAATATCTTTATGTATGTAACTGTCAACCTCCTCATGTCATGGATGCTCTGCCATATGGGGAATTATTTAGGTTATCTAAGTTATGTAATGATGAAGTTAATTTAGAAAAAGAAATAAAACAAACAGTGAATATGTTTAAAAGAAGGGGATATGATTTAAAGTCTATAGAGACAGCTAAAAATGAAGTATTAGAGGGAAGATATGGAAATAAAAGGAAGAAAATAAAGACAGTAGATGGTCAAAGCAATACTGTGAAAGATCAAGAAGCTAAGAATTCCATATATTATGTCTCTGTTTATAATATTAAGAGTGGGGCATTAGTGGACATGATTTAATATTATTGGGAATATCTGTTGCAGGATAAATTTTTGTCCACTATTTTGCCAAAAAAGCCCTATGTCTCATTTAAGAAAGGTAAAAATATAAGGGACATGGTAGTTCATGGTAGCTTTGTCAGACCAGTAGTAAATATTGGTAGGCCTTTATTGCAATACGGCACTTTTCAGTGTAACAAATATACTATGTGTTCACATGTTATTAATACAGTGAACAAAATCAATGAAGTTAAATTTATGTCAAGGGGGACATACACATGCGAAAGTAAAGGGGTCATATATGCACTGATCATGTCAAGGGGAATATCACATGTGAAAGTAAAGGGGTGATATATGCACTGAAATGCCCTTGTGAATTATATTGTATAGGGGAAACTAAGAGAAAATTCAGGGCTAGACTTATGGAACATCTGATGGATGTGAAAAATCAAAGGGAAGAGAAAATAATATCCTCACATTTTAAAAAGTATCATAATAGTGATGAAAGTTTGTTATATGGTACCATTTTAGAAAAGGTTGAGTGTATCGAGAAGAATGAAAATGTATTAAAACAAAAATTGATGTATAAGGAAAGTATATACATTTTAAAATATAAAACTTTGGTACTCAGAGGCTTAAATAATGAGTTGAATTGGATGTGTTTACTTTAAATTAATAATTTTTAAGTAAATTAATTAATTGTTCAATTAATTGAATGTAATTTATGGAAGTATAAGAAGGGTGTGTTTTTGTACTTGTGTTATTCCTTGAAGGTGGTCATACCGAGGAGCTAGAATAAATTTTTGTTTTTTAATATATGGTTTTGTGATTTCCTGAAGTTTTCCATTGTGAGCAAAACTGCTGATACATTTGGAAAATAGTTGCTGTAATTTGTGAAGTGAGAAGGAGTGAATAGAGGAGTGGTTGTATCAGTGGTTGTATCAGGTTATCATGTCTTCAGATCCACACGTAGCTGTACCTCACCCTTTTCGAGAAGAATCTATCTCCATGCTAGAAGCAAGTGGTATTTTGGGGTCCCAGGCGGGTTCCCAGATGGAACAATATCTCAATGGAACATTGTATACAGCTAACCTTATTTCGGAGAACCGTTCCATAAACCAAGGAACTGGTCATATTTTGGATGTATTAATTACAGAAAGAACTAAAGGAGTAAGTGACCCGTTTGTTGCTGTGGGCCAAACTTTGGGTGCAATTTCTCCTGACAAAAGAGAAATATGTGACAAATTTGAAAAGTTGTATGAGAAAGAAACAAGGACATATTTTTATATTCTGGGTCTACAAAGATATATAGATCTTAAAATTACCCCAAGGGGGTTGAGGTTCATTAAGAACCCAAGTTTACTATTTGACATAAATTGTCCCATAGAGAAGCAGTTTAGGGAGAGATGGATAAATGCTTCTCATAGATGTGTGACTGAATGGTTGCACATTCTAATAGAAAGGGACCAAGTCAAACATAAAAAACTACAGCAAAAACTGTTTAATTAATTGAATGTAATTTATGGATGTATAAGACGGGTGTGTTTTTTGTACTTGTGTTATTCCTTGAAGGGGATCACACCTAGGCGCTAGAATAAATTTTTGTTTTTTACTATATGGTTTTGTGGTTTCCTGAAGTTTTCCATTGTGATCAGAACTGCTGATACATTTGGACAATAGTTGCTGTAATTTGTGAAGTGAGAAGGAGTGAATAGAGAAGTAGTTGCATCAAGCAGTAGTAACAAGATTACTTTTAGACCACAGCAGGAATAATATGCTATAAATACTCAATAAATTTCAGTACTTAGTGGAACTGCTATGGGGGTCTTTTCAAGCAGTGCTATCTTTGCAGACATGGATTGCTGTAAATACTCAATGAATTTCAGTCCTTAGTGGAACTGTTATGGGGGTCTTTTCAAGCAGTGCTATCTTTGCAGACATGGATTGCTGTAAATACTCAATGAATTTCAGTACTTAGTGGAACTGTTATGGGGGTCTTTTCAAGCAGTGCTATCTTTGCAGACATGGATATGCCTTTTTTTGCTGTCTGTTGACCATCAGTTCCTTCCCAGGCAGGAAGCCTATTCATTCTCTATCACCAGAGTGGGGATCAACTGGGGGGGCATCATTCAGGCTGCCGTCAGGGTGGTTTGGGATCTTTATTGTTTTGGCAGTCCTGTCCCCTGCATGCACTCAGCCATGTACTAGGGAGGGACATGCAACAGACTGACTGAAGAGGACATTCCCTCATTGCCTCAACAGGCATTCCCTTCAAGCAGCCCTATCCCACTCCTTGAAATGTAAGCAGTGGTTTCTCAAGTCTCCAGCTAGGAAATCACACTGCTCAGTGCACCCCCATGTGGACACAACCCCACCACCACCTCTGAAGGGAAGACAAGTGGGCTTCCCCCCTCATTCCTCCCCCTTCCTGCCTAGCTCTTCCAGGGCCAAGGTCACTAATCAAATACTGGTCACTTAGGTCACAGTCGATGCTGTCTCTTTCTGTGCCATGAAGCCAGGCTGGATTAGATGAAGCCCATGATTAAACACAGCATTCCTTGCTATAACCCATAACCTGCTAGGATCCAAATTCATGAAAACATGTATTGCTTAAAACAAATAAAAGAATGTCCATGTTTCAATATGTATACATTAGGTACTGTGGCTCTCTCCTTTGATACTCAAAGCTGATAATTGATGCTACTGTCATGTAAAGCCCATCCTCAGTAAATGATATATATCTGGTTAATATAATTTCTCCACTAATGATAATAACTTTGGCTCTGATTTGCAGTCACAAAAATTAAATCACATTTTCATGATGTAAAATGTCAGGAATTATACTCATGATTGTTAAGTCTATTGTTTGGCATTCCCATAATTCTACAACTCTTTAGACCAGCTACACAAAATTTAAACAGAGTCTAAGTATTGAATATTCAGTAAAGGAACTCAACAGTTTTATAAATAAATATAAGAAAAATACAAGGTGTTGTGAACCTAAATGCCAAAGGTACATTGTTACATTACAGTCAAAACTGAAATCTCATTATTTTCCTGTACTTAGTCCATTTTTGAATTTTCAGCTATTTTTCCTGAAAAATAGAAATCAGTGGTCCTGATAATAAACCTACACTTCATAACACAATACCACTAAAACGTATGACAATCTATCATACTAGCCTGCCACAAGCTAACATGCATGATTTTATAACTCATTCTGGGGAAAGTATTACCCTGATCTGAAACGTTGACTTAACATGCCTGTAAAGAGATATATCTAGCAGTATACACTTGTACATGGACTTTACAGAACAGTGTCTTCAGCCTGTCAAACACTTAGTGATAATTAGACAAAGACGAGATAAAGAAGCACACTAGTGGTATGCTCCTGGATTTGAACTTTGGTCATTATCTTTAAAACTTGTAATTGATTTAGCAGTCTATAAGAGTTCCAGTTTAGGAAGCATGTTGTTCTTCTGTCTCCTTTACTTACTTACTTACTTATATTTGTTGATGGTTTAGTCCTGTTAGATATGACCTACTTTCTGAGGTGGTATCCATGCAAACTTTGGAATATTTGGCCATTTCACCTGCTATTTTGTTTAAGAGTAACAGTACTTTCTGATGATAGAGGAAGATGAACAAAATCTGCAGGGGATCCCTGATGATGACTCAAATTTGCTGATGCAGACAAGAGTACCAATGACATTAAGACACAGGTGGAGGACTATGTGATCCAGAAAGTTGCTAATGGCACTACAAGTACATAACATGGAAGTAGTGACAAGGAGACTTCAGTGAGAAAAAGGGTCATTGTGAAAGGTAAGGGAAGCTTAACAAAAATAATCAAAACATATATACACAACAATATGAATTTTGTGACAAAACTGGGAGGTTCTAGGGTTAGACACTGATACATTACAACTAAAGTTGCTAAATTATGGAATAATATGCCAATCTGGGTAAAGAAATCAAACAGGACATTTCTAAAAGTAATTCAGACAAACGATCTGGGGAGAAAGCCTTTATGCCTTTCCTTCAGAAATCAGTGTTCCTTCATGGCTATTAAACCTGAACAGTGTAAATAAACTTATGATCTTATAAAACATAGATGGGACTCAGCAAATAGAATTTGATATGAAAGCAAGAAACACAGCAGTAACTGTATGGAATGATATTGTTAAAAGTACCACTAGAGAAAATCGAGTTCATTATTGGGGGGGGGGGGGGGTCCAAATGAAAAAAACAATGTATTTTCTGCACCATACAGAAATGTAGTGCATTTACATAGATGCAAAGATTAAACAAACATCCTAGTAATTTTGTAATTATAAAATACTAATAATGTACTGTAGTTTTGTCTCCAGACAAATATGTGCATTTATAGTAGTGGCTGAGGGGATTACTTTTGAAGAAATCTTTAAATTATGTTTCAGAAGTGGCAATAATGCGGGGTCAATACAACTGTGACATGTTTTAAAGCTGTACTAATTTCATAATTTTTAAGAGTGACTCTAATACTGAAAAATGAAGGAGTCCATCTTACTAAAGCTATGATATAGTTACAGACTTTCTACAGTATTAGCATATCCTGAGCTGATGCCGAATAACTGTGGAATATGGGACTATAGATGGACAATAACTATGAAATTACTGAGAGCAATCAACAAATATAGCAGTTATCAACTTTGTTTTACATGGAAAGGGATAACACATGTATGTGCTCTGGCCCAAATTTAAGTTATGTCTGCTATCAAGTGAATGTTTATTTTGTTGGGGAAATGGGCACAGTAATAAAATGTTTAGAAAATATAGAATGCAAGTTTTAGGAATTGAGATAATACATCTTTTATAGAATTAAACAAATATAATGGTGGCAATATTATTGAAAAATATGTGCCAGATTCTGAAAATAAATTAGTATTGGGAAAAGACAGGAAGATAAACAATAGTTAATAGTGAAGGAAATGCGAAAAGATGAAGTGAATGAAGATGGTAAGTCAAGTGCAAAAGAGAAGTAAATAGAAATAAATAAATAAGGTAAAACGTGAGAAAATGAAACAATCATTTATTGTACCATAAAAAATACATAAAAGAGATCAATATGGTAGCAAGGATGGGGTCATCCATACCTCTCAGCCTACAAGAGCAAAAATCTGGACAAAGTCAAAAATAATGGGGGATGAAGGCCCGAAATCAGGGACAATTTTTAAATATTGCTCTTATAAACTTAGAAAGTCACTAGAATACCAGGCTTTGCATTAGCATACATTGTCTGAAGGATATGAATACTGAAACTCAAATGTATGTCATGATTTAGTGACTTCACTTTCAATGATTACCCAGAAGAGAAAACTACAAATTTTATGAATAACAAAGAATCTGAGGCCAAAATCTGTAATTCTGCAAAATTTGGACAGTTGAGAGTATGGATGGGACAAGTGGTATCAGGTCATAAAAAAATAAAACACTGAGAATGAAGCAAAGGATGAAAAAAATGAATATGACAACTAGAAGGAAAACTGATATTGTAAAAAAAATGTATACACTTTCTTAATGTTAAAGCTAGGACCTTTACATGTTAAAGGAGCTATGGTGAAAATGACCTTAGCTAATTTTTCAAGATTTTAAAGAATTTATTTATTTATTTATTTATTTATTTAAATTTGTTGACCGGGAGTGTCTGACTAGACATGGGTCCATTTTCAGCGGAGGCCCGGGGAGAAAAGCTCCACAGTAAAATAAACAGACAGTAGTTACATAGGATTACATAGCGATTAACAATTTAACATAGCAATTACTTAAGAAAGTGAAGAGGAGGTCATATTTTGAGAGAGCTGCATGTCATCATGCATAAGAGAAAGAAACAGAGAAGAACAAAGATGTTGCAATTGTACTGACAGGAGAACAACGAGCTAAGGCAGCTCTGGGTTAGACATGGCTTTGTAGGTCAAGCAGAGATCACCTCTAAGTAGGTGATAAGAGACAGAGTATAGCTGGAGTTTTCTAAATCTGTCCATATAGGGCATGTGTCTAAGGTCTAAGATCCTCTTTGTGAGGTATTTCTGTGGTCTTTCCAGTTGTTGTAGGTGTCTACTGAGGTACATACCAAATGAGGCATTGTATTCAATAATAGGTCTAATGAGGGACAAGTAGAGAGGGATTATGACCTCTTTCTTCCTGGATGAGAAACCTTTTGTAATTACATGTGTCACATAGAAGGACTTTCTGACTACAGTGGCAATGTGGTTATCAAAGGAGAGGTTGCTGTTAACCTGTGTCCCCAGGTCTCTTATCACACCTTCAGTGTTTAGTGGACTACTACCTATGTGATAGTTCATGGGCACTGAAGTTTTCCCAAAGGGAATGACAATGCACTTTTTGGCATTGAGCTTAAAGCCATGGTTCTGGCACCAGTCGGTGTCATAGGTTCATAGGTTCATAGGTTCATACTAGGCTATCTGCCCGAGGGCATTTATAAGCCTAGCCCAGAGTTTTGTGACTTTCACCACCCCTTTAGTTTGAAGGATACTATGCCCATTATTTAGCTGTGCCTCTGTCAAGCAGTGACACTGAGGTGATCCCTGGGGTATACCTGCGATCTCCCATCCATTGGTCAAGATTTCTCTTGAACAAAGCCAGCGAGGTGCTCTGCCTTACATGTACCGGGATTTTGTTCCACAGCATAGGGAGTCTCTGGGTGATGAATCTGTCCCTCCAGCACGTCCTATTTATGACCGTGTCAAGGTTCAAGTCTCGTGCTCTTGTAGATCGGATGGATTTAGATTTTTTGAGATGAAGCATGTTCATTAATTCCGGGTTGGACATGGCCTTGTATGTCAGGCACAGGTCACCTCTGAGCAGGTGGCGACTGAGTAGAGCTGGAGCTCCTTCAGTCGGGCAGCATAGGACATATTTTGAGACCCTTTATCCTTTTGGTGAGGAACTTTTGGGGCCTTTCCAATTGCTGCAGGTGTCGGGTCAGATACATTCCAAATGGGCGTTGTACTCAATCATCGGTCTGATGAGTGATGAGTACAGGGAATGATGACCTCCCTTGACCTAGATGTGAATCCCTTCATGATCAGGTGGGCAATGTAGAAGGTCTTCCTAACTACTTTGGCAACGTGGGTGTCAAATGAAAGGTTACTGTCAACCTGAGTCCCCAGATCCCTGATAACCTCTTCTGTGCTTAGTGGATTGCCACCTATATGGTAGCTGGGGGTAACCTTGTTTTTCCCAAAGGGTATGACTATGCATTTTTTAGCGTTTAACTTTAGGCCATGGCTTTGGCACCAGTTATCCATTTCTATGATACCCTTCTGAAGGATATCTGTGTCTGATGTGTTTTCAACTATGGCACCCAGTTTGCAATCATCTGCAAACTTTGTCAGCCATAATCCTCCTGTGCTTGCCTGTACTTCTGAAAAGTAGATGCCGAACAAGAGTGGGCCCAGGACCGAGCCCTGTGGGACACCGCTTGTGACAGGCTTGGAATCAGACGTGGCGCCAGCAACTCTGACCCTATGGGTTCTGTCACTTAGCCAGTTTGCAACCCATCTTGTGACGTATGGGTTTACATTTAAGCTGGTGAGTTT